>NC_056445.1:19906602-20206602 GCF_018296145.1 Oncorhynchus tshawytscha
CTTCCTGTTCACTGGGAAGGGAGGGGGACTCTTTATAAATGGGCACGGCATATTTTCATTATAACTCGGCCCATTGCCAGTGATCCAGATGAGTGACTGTCACGCATGCTAAAGTGTCCATATACTAAAGTGTAGACAGACACAAGGAACGGTGACGGCTCTCTCTCTCTCTCTCTCTTTGCGACAGGCGCCTCACATCAGCTGCCACGGCCACTCATCCACAAAATGGGCAGAGATTAGAGCTGTCTGGGACGAGACGCCGAAATGAGCCGGATATGAGTTGGGGTGCGTCGCCCGCCAAAACCCAATAATGCTGGCGGCGAGATAAGAAGAGTCTGGGTAGAATAGGACTGAAAGCCACGGGACACCACAGGTGTTTTTCTAACGGTGAAGGGATAGGTTATCTGTGATAACCCTGCCTGGATGTTGTTGCTGTGTATATTCAGCCTCAGCCTCTGGGGATAGCGGGATTCATTTATCCAGTGCTGGTCATTCAGGCCCAGACCCAGGCCTGAGTGGATGGTCAAGATGAGGCAGAGGCAGCCAGATACAGGGTTGGAATGGGAAGGAGTTGGAATGTATTTATACCGTTGTGAATGTGAGGTCTTTTTTTATACAGAGATAAAAGATTTCAGCACAGGTCCAAGACTGTTCCAAATGATGATCGTGATCAGGGGTGAAGAAATACCATTAAAACGGAATTGTGTGTGTGTGTGTGTGTGAATGCCTGTGTGAGTTACAGGATCTGGATCTGAAGCAGCCTCTGTTATCGGTCTGCTGTGACAGTTCCAACCAAGGGGATTGAGCCTAACCTCCACAGAGACCTTGGGGACCATACTTAGTTCGTCCACAAACTTCCCTCCATTAACCTCCAATCATTACCTATTAGAAAAGCATCAAAGCTGTAGAAGTCTGATTGTTTGTAATCGGCTCTCTCATGACACATCTTTAGTTTCCGACAGGGACATTAGTAGAACCTATAAAGAAGGGAACTGAGCTGAAGAGAATTCACTGCACACATCAAAAAAAGAAAGAGAGAGAAAAACAATAAAGGGGTTGTTGATGGAAGAGTCTGATAGAAAGTGGTGATACGGCCGTGTGATGCTCACAGTCCGACACTGGAGAAGATTCCCATTTAGATACTGCTGGGCCTATTCACTAACACACACCTCTCCTCCACTGTCTCTTTTATCATCGCACAGCCCTCACCGCACCGCAGGAGAGTAATAAACGTCACAATGGACACCTGCTCTCGAGGCTGCATTCTCTTTCTCTCCCTCTTTCTCTCTTTTTGTTCTAGCTGTTCTCTTCATTCTGTCCACTCACTCTCTCTTCGTTCACTCTGTTCTCTCTGTCTTTCTCTCGCTGTCACTCTTTGTCAATGTCCTTTCTTTTTCTCTCTTTCCCTCTGTCCATTGCCTTTCTTTCCCTCTGTTCTGATTCTCTTTTTCTCTGTGTCTCAGTGTACACTGTCCACACAGCTATGGGATGAACCTGCCAGTGACCAATCAGCTCTTACAGATGTAGGGTCTTCATTTGAGACATTTATCTACAGCAGGAAAATATGCCTGCAGCAACAGGAAATGTAAATTATTATAATGAATCTACATTCTTGTAGGGGTTGATACATTTTTCTTTAGGACAGAATGCTTTAGGACAGAAAATATTGTTTTGGACACCTGTACCTGACAAGGCAAATCAAGTATGAACATTCACAGGTAACTTAGCCTAGTGGTTAGAGTGTTGGGCCTGCAACCAGAAGGTTGCTGGATCAAATCCTCTGAGCTGACAAGGTAAAAATCTGTCGTTCTAGCCCTGAGCAAGGCTGTTAACTCACTGTTCCCTGGGTGCTGTGGATGTTGATCAAGGCAGCCCCCCTCACCTCTCTGATTCAGCAGAAGACACACTTCAGTTGAATACATTCAGTTGGACAACTGCCTAGATATTGTCCTTGCCCTCTTAAGTTGGATAACAAATGTTTGCCATTGCTAGGAGTTCCACAGTCAAAACTGTATTTTCCAGCCCTACTCCATGAGCATCAAGGACATCCTAATAAAGGCATCTGGGAGCCACAGATACATGTATATTATGAGAACAAGCAGTATTTTAGAACAAGAGAGCATTATGAGGATTGATACTGATGCCTTGCTTCATTGGTGCATTACCATGCTGGGGCTCAATTGTAACTGCCATCCTTTCCATTAATGTGATTGGTCATTTAGCCCAATTACCATGCCATATCCTATCCTATTTCTTTGTGTTTGTTGATCCTAGAACCAACAAACACTGTCTCGTCTTGAAAGATAAATGGCGTGACCTGTATTCATTAAGATAAGTCTGTGTCCACTATCTAGCTCGAATTGGTTTCAATGGCAGTCCATTAGCAAGGCTCATTAGTTCTCCAAAACTCAAGTGTCTTGTCTCAAACAGGGTGCCACTCCACTCCTTCCTCTCCCCCCTCTACTTCCTGCTTGTCATTACCATTCCGATAGGAGTAAAAAAAAATCAGGGTTGCTAGCCATGCTAGTCCAACGTCTTGATTGCCAATGATAAAGCAGGAAGGCTGATGGGTGAGTCTGCATCTTTTACTGGTCCTCTTGACCTGATTACCAGAGAGAGGGGGGCCACAGGGCCGGCCACAGCAGGCCCACTCTGGAGAGGCTTCAGTCGTCATTACTGGAGAACAGAAATGAGGCCCTCCAGTGAAAGTGGCGAAAACATGAGCCACTTCAAAAAGCAGCGAAATTCTATTCATAGAAATTGTGCGCAAATCTGTTTCTCTTGCATATGATTTGAAATGGGTTCGTAAGTACGGTGAATGTTATCAGATTGTGTGATTCATCTCCGTGTTGATATATCCAAATAAAGGGACGGACAAGGTGTGACTAAAACATATGAGTGTATATACACTAGAAAGGGAGGGTGTATATGCCTTGTGGCAGTGGGTTCTAACCTGGGCCTCTCTTCTTTCCTCAGATCCCTATGTGAAGATCCACCTGATGCAGTGGGTTCTAACCTGGCCCTCTCTTCTTTCCTCAGATCCCTACGTGAAGATCCACCTGATGCAGTGGGTTCTAACCTGGGCCTCTCTTCTTTCCTCAGATCCCTACGTGAAGATCCACCTGATGCAGTGGGTTCTAACCTGGGCCTCTCTTCTTTCCTCAGATCCCTATGTGAAGATCCACCTGATGCAGTAGGTTCTAACCTGGGCCTCTCTTCTTTCCTCAGATCCCTATGTGAAGATCCACCTGATGCAGTGGGTTCTAACCTGGCCCTCTCTTCTTTCCTCAGATCCCTACGTGAAGATCCACCTGATGCAGTGGGTTCTAACCTGGGCCTCTCTTCTTTCCTCAGATCCCTACGTGAAGATCCACCTGATGCAGTGGGTTCTAACCTGGGCCTCTCTTCTTTCCTCAGATCCCTACGTGAAGATCCACCTGATGCAGTAGGTTCTAACCTGGGCCTCTCTTCTTTCCTCAGATCCCTACGTGAAGATCCACCTGATGCAGTAGGTTCTAACCTGGGCCTCTCTTCTTTCCTCAGATCCCTACGTGAAGATCCACCTGATGCAGTGGGTTCTAACCTGGCCCTCTCTTCTTTCCTCAGATCCATACGTGAAGATCCACCTGATGCAGTAGGTTCTAACCTGGCCCTCTCTTCTTTCCTCAGATCCCTACGTGAAGATCCACCTGATGCAGTGGGTTCTAACCTGGCCCTCTCTTCTTTCCTCAGATCCCTACGTGAAGATCCACCTGATGCAGAACGGGAAGAGGCTGAAGAAGAAGAAGACGACAATCAAGAAGAACACCCTCAACCCTTACTACAACGAGTCCTTCAGCTTTGAAGTGCCATTTGAGCAAATCCAGGTAAAGGTGTTGTACATCCCCTTGCACATCTTGGGAGTTCTCCATGTTGTTGAAGCAGTAAGACTAGATCTAATTGATCTCAGTCATAAACCACCAAGTCAAGTTTTTTTTAAAGAATACTTCAAATAAGACGTTGAGCCAACACCGAGACAAATGACAAGGAGATTGTGTTCAAAGCTTGTGGCTACTAAGAGTGATTTGGTGGCTTGAAATTAGCATGTGAATGTGTGGTCCTTAGCCTGTACAGGATAATCAGTCTCAGGCTCTATTCATCACGGGCCCGATTCAGACTTAGTAAATGTACACCTTTCCTATGCGCTTCTCACTAGTTAGTATTCATACTTAATGCAGGTGTGTAATGCATTAGTGTACCTTTAATTGTTATTTTATCGACAGACTAAAATACATTGAAGGAACGGGTTCAGAATATAGGGAACAATGAAAGAAAACCATCTACAGTTGAAGTCGGAAGTTTACATACACTTAGATTGGAGTCATTAAAACTAGTTTTTTTCTTGTTAACATACTATAGTTTTGGCAAGTTGGTTAGGACATCTACTTTGTGCATGACACAATTAATTTTCCCAATAATTGTTTACAGACAGATTATTTCACTTATAATTCATTGTATCACAATTCCAGTGGGTCAGAAGTTTACATACACAAAGTTGACTGTGCCTTTAAGCTCTAAGCTTGGAAAATTCCAGAAAATGATGTCATGGCTTTGGAAGCTTCTGATAGACTAATTGACATAATTTGAGTCAATTGGAGGTGTACCTGTGGATGTATTTCAAGGCCTACCTTCAAACTCAGTGCCTCTTTGCTTGACATCATGGGAAAATCAAAATCAAAATCACATACATCAAATTGGCAGATTCAGCCGTACAGAAAGCCTATAGCTTGGGTCTCCAAATTGTATCCATGCAAATTATGAGGGCACACAAATAAAATCAGATTAACGGCACAGCTATTTACAGCCTACTTCACTGTGGAAAAGAGGCCACAATACATATCATATTGATTTGATTTTCAGTTTGCTTCCATATGACTGGTTTAACATTCGTCTCCAGGGATCATAAGGAGAAAAATACATAATCGTCCATGTATTTACAATCCTCTTCTCCAAATGGATTCCTCATTCACCTAGCTCTTATCAATAGCTCTTATCAATTGATAAATGACTGTGCATGGAGAATTCTGTCATTTCTATCAGAAAAAAAGAAAGTACATGCTTTTCCCACTTGGCAGGTTCGCTCGGCCTTTATTCATGGTTTCATCGCACGCCAAGGTGGTAGAATGATGAGGGAGTTAAGTCAAGTTCAGAATGCAGTGTATTTGTAGACACACCTCCGTCACACCTTCATTTCGTTGAGCTCCAACCCAAATGAAGTGTGTGAATAGAATGCTGTTCTCATGCTCAAGTTCAAGGTCAGAATAGTCATAGAGAGAAAAGTGCATAAAAGGGAATTGTGTTTCCATTTACACACGCTTAACTCAGGCTAGAATTCCCCCCCATATGATTTCTCATTAAATGCCTTAATTTCACAAGTTTAGACAATTGCACAGGGGAGTGGTGAGAAGTAATGCCATTCTCAACACATCCCTGATTACATGCCTTTGGCGTTTGATTACATTTGAACATTCAAATATCTCTTCTTCACGGTGCAATTCAGTACGTTTTTTTATCCAGTGCAATGAAATGTGTATATAGAGTACGGTTTAGTATGGCGCTCGCAGTTTTTGAGGACAAATGGCTTCATGAGAAAGCACTTTAAAGCTACTAGGCCCAGAGAATTAAAGAAGATAAAGTGCATGCAAATTGGACCAAGGGGGAATTATCTGTGAGCGGGCGTCAACACGCCAGGCATAAAAAAGTAATTGCCTCAAATTGATTTAGCACTTCACAAACCACGAGTTTGGTTCCATGTGTCTCCGTTTCATTTCGCTGCCTAACCCCTCCCAGCCTGTGAGGATGCCAATCGGAACATTCCATACACACTCATTCGAGAGAGAGAGAGAGGGGAGACAGTAGAGGAAGCCTATACTGCTAAGTACACTGCCGCCTCCACAGAGGGTCCTTCTCTTTAAAGGGATAGAACAACCCAAATACATGTGTGCCTGTCGTTGTTATACCTCAAAAGGGATTTGAGGGGGTCAACTATCTCTTTAAAAGCTACTTGACCCCAACTGACAGCCTGAGACTTGGTGCAGTATTTCATTACATGCTTTGGGAGAACAGTGACTCGGCATCTACACAGGTAGAGCAGCTCCTCTCTCCTCTCTCATTTGGATCGAAACTTAATCAGAGCTCTTAGTGTGCTGATTCATATTCCCTTCCAGCAGATGACACACGGATCACCCCTCATTGCTGAGACACTTTGAATAAACACATGCTGAGGTTGAAAGGTTGACCTCTGAGTGAGATTACAATCTGTTGTGCGTTTGGCTCTGGAAAGATTCAGGACCAGTCTTCAAATGGTATCTACTGCTAATTAGCACTTAGGACTGGCTCTTCAAGGGAGCATATCACTCTTCACTCAAATAGGCCTCTCTGGTAGTCAGGAGCATTAGACAGAGTGGAGGTTACACCCTCTTGTATTCTAATTGTACTGCTTTTGGAATTTGAGAAATTAGCCAAAGTAGGTAGCCGAACACACACCGTCAAACCAATTGTTGTGTTCAATAGAGGAAGTAGGCTGTCTGGGGACTTGAGACAATATTATTATTCTCTGTTACTTTGGGTGAATACTGAGTGCTCAAAAAAACTTCTCAGCACTACACAAATCATAAAACGTCCATGACTATAGTCTGTGAGCTTTAAATCTTACCACTACATTAGTTTAGTTACCTGTACAGTGTGTGTATCCCGCAAACTCATAATTTCTTCCAATGTCTTCCTCCCTACTTTTCCCCTTACAGAAAGTTCAAGTTGTTGTAACCGTTCTGGACTATGACAAGATCGGCAAGAACGATGCCATCGGCAAGGTCTTTGTGGGCCTCAACAGCTCGGGGACGGAGCTGCGCCACTGGTCGGATATGCTGGCCAACCCCAGGAGACCCATCGCCCAGTGGCACGTGCTGAAGGTGGAGGAGGAGGTGGATGCTCAGCTCTCCACAAAAAAATAGGCAGGGCCCTTTCAGCACCTTCCCCATAGAGCTCTTTAGCCAGTATGTGTAAATACCTCAGTGATATATGAGTCCATCCACCGTCAAACCAATCCAGCCAACACCCATCCTTCCCACCAACCCCATACTACTTGTCTTATCGCCTTCTTTTGTAATTGTTAATGGTTCTTTCAAAACCCTAGGCCCCGATGTTCAGATTTGTGTTTCTATTTGTCAGGTTGGGAGTCCCCGCCCCTGACCTGACTATGTTGTCCATCTCTACGCCCTGATTCCCCCTAACCAAATGCCCCCTTTTAAGCAATATGATCTGTATAGATAGCGCATGACTGAAAGACATTTATTGTACCACAGTTGTATATATCAGTCTGCAGGCAAAAATGATTTCTAATTTATGTTGGTATGTTGTTACCCGTTTCCTAATCGATGTATATCTGGATGTTTTTAATAAGATGTTCTATTTTAAATGATGTAAATGCAGATATAGGAGAGACGATATTATATATTACAGGATAAAAAAAAATTGACCTTATTGCATCACAGAGGAAGAAGAAAGCAATTCCACCCTGTAAGATGCTAATGGAAGTATAGTCACATTGTAAAGGACGGTGTCTGGCTTTATGTTTACTAATGAACCATTGCAGAGAAAAGTTGAAATACACAGAAAACTAGGCCGTTAACTACTATGGTTTCATGGGAAAATATATGCTGCTGGATAGTATACAAGCACATGGTTTCTTGTACACCTTTTTATACACATTTCTCCATCAGAGGACCTACTTGTTTTGCTTGAAACACAATGTTCTGGAGGATCTCTCAAATCGATGCAAACCGGTTAGCCTTTTTCCTTTTCCTTAAGCAGGGCATCACCTTGTGACACAGTCAGTTACTTTTAAGTGAAATAGGTCCTCATTTGAAAGGCCATCTGTTCGTTAAATTATTATTTATTGTTTTACAGACCGGTCCTCTTAAACCCAGACGACTATTCCGCCAACCCCCCTCTGAAACTGACCCCATATGAAATATAATCAAGGAGTAGCCATTGTGTCCTTAAGCTTGTTGAACAATATTTTGTTAACCGCTTACTTTCAATAGCCTTGTTGTTGGAAACTGATTATGTTCAGGACATTGGAGTCTCAAGGTCTCCAAAGATGGAAAATGGACTTTTAGATGACCATTTTTTTAAATAAATTCAGCTGATTTTTTTGTAAACTGCATGATTTTTTAAACAATATTTGCTAAAGGCTGGGATGGGGGGGAGATCTACCAACACCATGGGGCTGTCTCTTATGATAACATCCCCTTGCCTTCAATCTATTTAATCTAGATTAAAGCTGAAGCGAGTGATTTGATGGATCAGTATATGATTATTATATTGACTGGAAGTGAAGTGAGTTTCTAAACACTGCCATTTTCAGGGAGGTGACACATGTAGAGTAACCTTCTCTCCATGCACACTCCCACTAGGTAGTGGTCGTAGCTTTGGTTTATCGGGAACAATGTATTTGGCTGCACAAGGTGCCCTAAATAGCAGCTTTGTGTTGCCTTCTCACAGTGGCAATAGAGCCATGTTATACTGCCAATCTTACTTTCTGTACGGCTACTGTTTTGCACTGTATGTCTTTGAACCGGCAATAGCTTGTTGACTTCTTTACACTATGTTGACGGGCCTTATTTAAGGATGCTCAATGCGCAGGGGAGTTTCTGTCCAGGAGCCCGACTGGTTCTTGTTGTTTAATTAAAGGAACAGTACATGAAAGCAACAACCATATACTGTATCTCTTCGTTCAGTAAACCGTAGTTAGACAGTTTTCTATTGTTGGCTATCAGTACAACACCAAGAGAACAATGGGATATAAACAATAACTCCAAAAGTTAATGATCTGCATAGGGGATAATATTTGTTTATATGTCCTTTACTACGGACCAATAAGAGGAATAAGTAAGACGCTTGAATCCATGAAATCCGTGAAGTCTCTTATCTTGGAGGAACCTCGATGCATATACTGGATGCTAGCTTCAGGAGTAGCTTCTAAATGTTTTCAATGTCGTTGTGTAGTTGATAGCACTATTATGAAAAAGCTATTTGTCATTCCATAGGCGTAACTGAGGAAAGCTTTGTGTGTCACTGTGACTGCCGTGCGTGCTTAGAGGTGTAGACTTTATCAATAGCGACAAGTTTGTTCTGTAGTGACGTTGTACTGCCATTTCCCTTCCACATGCTGAGAGAGTGAGTGGCATCGTCAGTTCTTAAAACTGTGCAGTGGCTGGTTGGTTGATTGACAGGGCTACACACAGGAGTTATAGAACGTTTTATGGGAGAGCGAGAGTGGTTGGATTCACACAGCATTTCGTTGAGCACTGTGCAATACTTGTATGTTCATCCCATAGTGTTGTGTGGGTTGTGTTTGCCCGAGAAAAAAAATGAATATTTAAAGTTGACTCCTATCAAGTCAGACGTGTTCCTCTCCAGTGAGATGGTTAGGACACAGCACATGTAGATTCTGTGGTGGTTGGAGTCTGACATCTAAAATCCTTCTGTTAAGGGTTTCCTCCTATCTAGTTTTTTTCTTGCACACAGATCCAGCATCAGAAATTTCAGGACATATTGGGATCGGGAAATACCAAAATATGACACCCACACACACATGAAAACATTTAAGTGACCCCTCACCCTCTGAAAGTGCATATGTACATATTTTCATAATTTTCCAAAAAGTAATTAATTTATCATATTGAAACGTATCACATCTTGTCATGATAATGTCATCCATCGTTGTATCAACCTGATCTACTATACTATATCTAATTATGATTATTTTTTATTAATAAGTTATGTTTACAACCCTGTTGAAAATACTTTTATATTTGAAATGAAAACTCTGAATGTACAGTATGGACTGTGTGTTTGTGGTGATTAACTGTGGGATTCGTAGTTGCCACTTTTCTTTCATTGTTGCAGAAATATGTTGATATGTGTGTGTTTTAATATATTTATTGAAATACCCTTTTGGGTGGACCTTCCCCGGATAAACTATACATTCCAGAAATGTTGAACATACATTTAATCACAGCAGAATGTGCTCTAATGAATTACATTCCCTCTTGATCTCTATATTTTTTTCATGTAACATATTTATTATGCATCCCTTAAATCATGAATGACAAAAAACACTTGTTTAGATAAAAACAAGGATAAAACGTAGGCTCGGTATTTGAATGGGAGGAGCAACTCCACAGGGGTACGACTAAATCACTAACGAAAGGCTGTAATCGGTATTTAAAGGGGAAGCTAATCAAAATGCTTCAACAAAAGGAAAGTGTCAAACTCTTGAGAGGCGGACACCACAATAAGAGGCAGCATTACAGGATCAGATTGTGAGGTGTGTAACTCACCACAAGAAAAGCCATTAGCTGCAATGTAATGCTACTTTTACTGGTCCCCCCTACTAAAGCATGGAAGCAAAACCCCTCACATCCTATTCAAGAAAAGCCCATACATCTCACTGTGTGACCAGAAACATACATGATTCTCTAAAATGACATCAACAAAAAGCCACTCTAACCTTTCAAGACGAAGCTGTGTAAAGTATTAGAGTCTGATGCTGTAGAAAGATCCTAGTTGCCTTTGTGTATATCAACTGCCTGCTTGAGTATTTCTGTGTTGACATTTTCTCTGTAATCTTGTACAACTGTTTGGGCTGTTTTTCTGCCATATCTCTCGCGGTGACAGCGAGCTGACAGATACTGTATATTGCTGTGTATACCTTCATTTTTTATGAGGTGTTTTACAGTTTTGTTTCACTTTGTGTAGTGATTCATTCTGTGGAGTTTTTGACTGTTGTTATATAACTTCATATACACAAATTATCAATAAATTGTTTTATTTCCTGTTGATACAGAACCTTTTCAAGTGCTTCTTTTTTTCCGGATACTGGTTTGGTTCACTTACCAACTTTTTATTTGAATTTTGATGTGCGAGCAGATAATACTGGCATTCACTGTTAGACAACATGCCTTCATCAGCATAAGAATAAGAAGCATTGAGTGAATTTAATAATAAACATTGAGTGCTTATAAAACCTAGATTTATTTTCATAATGAGCCAAATCTAGGAAATGCTGTAATCTGTTTAATCAACAGAGACCAGAAAAATGTATAAAAGAGTGTGGCAGTATAGCAGCAACAGCAGCATCTAGTGGTCAAAACCTGGTAAATTCACAGTAAATAATCCAAGTGATTTAAATGACACATTTTTTATGAGGTGAAAAACATCTCCAGATTCACAGGGAACACATTACATATTATGGATAAGCAATACTACAAGCCTCAGCTTCATACTACTTGTCAAACATAGAGAACTGATACTGTATACTGGTTGTTGGGGTAGCAGTGGTGTGGGGTAATGGGGGGGTCCGTGGGTGGCTTTTTGACCATTCGTTTGGATTCCTCATGTTTAACTCATTGCTAGAAAGGATGTTAGCTACTATATTTAGTGAATATTATGTGATCCCTAATTAAATGGTCAATTTGGATCCAATCAATTAGTTTAATTCCTCATCGATCCAATTATATTTCAACAAAATAATGTTGCATGAAGGCTAATCTTATATTTTTATAACAACATCAATTATTTCAGAACAATCTGAGATGGTGGGTGTCAAAATCCTTTCTAGTGCTTTTTGAGATGGAATGACCCGACAATCATTCAGACATTATCAAATGACTAACAAAGAGAAAGTGAATGGGAACACACAGTGTGAAAGGAAGTAACACATACCTTCTGAGTCTTCATCCAGTATACTTGATACATTAGTCAAATTCGTAGCAGTTCACATGTTTATTGCCCGGACAATGGAGATTGAACCCATATTACATTTTACATATACATTTTGCATATACATTTTGCATATACATTTTGCATGCACATTTTGCATATACATTTTACATGCACATTTTGCATACACATTTTACATATACATTTTACATATACATTTTGCATATACATTTTACATATACATTTTGCATATACATTTTACATATACATTTTACATGCACATTTTGCATATACATTTTACATATACATTTTGCATATACATTTTACATATACATTT
Organism: Oncorhynchus tshawytscha; assembly: GCF_018296145.1. NCBI lineage: Eukaryota > Metazoa > Chordata > Actinopteri > Salmoniformes > Salmonidae > Oncorhynchus > Oncorhynchus tshawytscha. The sequence goes on from NC_056445.1 coordinate 19,918,706, forward strand.
TGCATATACATTTTACATATACATTTTACATATACATTTTGCATATACATTTTACATATACATTTTACATGCACATTTTGCATATACATTTTACATATACATTTTGCATATACATTTTACATATACATTTTGCATACACATTTTACATATACATTTTACATACACATTTTGCATATACATTTTACGTGCACATTTTGCATATACATTTTACATGCACATTTTGCATATACATTTTGCATATACATTTTACATGCACATTTTGCATATACATTATGCATATACATTTTGCATATACATTTTACATATACATTTTACATATACATTTTACATATACATTTTGCATATACATTTTACATATACATTTTGCATATACATTTTGCATATACATTTTACATATACATTTTGCATATACATTTTACATATACATTTTACATATACATTTTACATGCACATTTTGCATATACATTTTACATATACATTTTGCATATACATTTTACATATACATTTTGCATACACATTTTACATATACATTTTACATACACATTTTGCATATACATTTTACGTGCACATTTTGCATATACATTTTACATGCACATTTTGCATATACATTTTGCATATACATTTTACATGCACATTTTGCATATACATTATGCATATACATTTTGCATATACATTTTACATATACATTTTACATATACATTTTGCATATACATTTTGCATATACATTTTGCATATACATTTTGCATATACATTTTGCATATACATTTTACATATACATTTTGCATATACATTTTACATATACATTTTGCATATACATTTTACATGCACATTTTGCATATACATTATGCATATACATTTTGCATATACATTTTACATATACATTTTGCATATACATTTTACATATACATTTTGCATATACATTTTACATATACATTTTGCATATACATTTTACATATACATTTTGCATATACATTTTACATATACATTTTACATATACATTTTGCATATACATTTTACATGCACATTTTGCATACACATTTTGCATGCACATTTTGCATACACATTTTGCATATACATTTTGCATGCACATTTTGCATACACATTTTACATATACATTTTACATACTGTACATGTTACCTTTATATAAAGCAATCACATAACAATAATGCATTACCAAACATAAGCTATTTTTTTAACCATACCTGAACCTGTGACCAGAAACAAGCTACATAGGTGCAATACCAGAATAAATGATCTAGTGATTCTGTCTCTTCGCAGCAAAATCTACAGAGCTGAGAATGTTGTATGCACCATATATATAGAATTCTGTTGGTGGCAAGAATTGTATATAATAATTTAAATTGAAAAACTCTAAGTGTTGTTTTCTGTACCAGTTCGTGTGCCATGGATCTGTACATCGAAAATCTCTTCCCATTTATTTTTCAACCTGTACGGCGCAGATGTCAAAAAAATGTATCTTCAAATGAAACTCAAATGAAATGAAACTCAGCCAATTTGTATCTTTAATATTTGACAGGCAAATAAGTTCCATACCTTCTCCCTTTTCCACTTGCCATTATTGTGGTAATGCTGCAATCAGTTGGTTGTAAATTTTGATTGAGCAGACATTCCCATATATTTTCGATAGCTGCATATGTGACATAACCCCACCGTTTCTATTCATAATATCATTCATAAATATAATAGTTTTTTTTGTTTTTGATTAATCAGTATATTGGAGTTTAACTATAACATTTGTTGTAATATTTTCTGGAGGATAAAATTGTAACCAGCTTTGTATGGCTTGTTTAAGAAAGGGCGATACTTTAAACAAAATGTCATTTTCAATTGGTCGGTAATGAGAAGTTGTCATCTATATGAAGGCAAAAAGTCAATTTGAGAACAAAGGATGAGCCTTTCTTAATAATCTACTGGAGAAGCATTTGGGGTTTTAGTATAACTTATGTATGAGTGAAGCTTTTAGTAAGAGGTTTCAAGCATTAATATTTAATCATTTTAGCCCCCCCAAACTCATATTCATTATATAAATAGGGATGTTTAATTTTGTCTGGCTTAGCATTCCAAATAAAATGAAATATTACAATTTAAAAAACAATTCATCTGGAGTAGGCAGTGCCATTAGTAAGCAAATAAACTGTGATAGGACCAAAGAGTTAATCAATGTTTTAATCAATGATTTCTCCATAAACTACAGGGTAGTGTAAACATGGTGTCTTTTAACGATCCAATACATAATATGGTACACCGGTCATAATTAGGTTTTAGTCCAGAGAGGCTAGAAAAGTGATCAAGATCTTCAGGAATCCAGATTGCGAACATAAGAAAAACATAAGAAAAACGTCATCGGCATATATCGACACTCTTGTTTTGTCCCCTGGATTTCTAACCCCTTGATGTTCTTGTTGGATCTCATTTTTATAGCTATCATTTTAATGGCCATATTAAATAGATATGGAGACAACGGACAGCTTTGTTTTACTCCTCTTAAAAGCTCAAAACTTTCTGAGAAGTAACCATTATTTACTATTTGACATCTGGGGTTGCTTTACATAACTTTAACCCGTTGTATAAGAGATTCACCAAAATGAAAGTAATCCAGGCATTTATATAGAAGTCTGCTATGAAGACCAGGCCTGGTATCTTTGATGTTTCATAATGATCAATTGTTTCAAGCAATTGTCGTATATTATTATAAAGAAAACATATACTTAAAACATTTTGCTTCTTCTTTCAAAATGTAATTTGGTGAATCATGGATGACTTGATCATTTATAACGAGTTTCTGTAAATTATTTTTGGTAGCATTTCTATGTTGAAGGTTCAAGAACAATTCTAACAATGCTTTTCTTAACAACCATTGCCATTCTAGCGAAGGCTCATATCATATTGCCTAGTTCAGAGCATGCACAGACCAGCTGGCTCTTTTATGGACATTTTCATACTCTCCCTATCCCAGCCTGTCGTCCCCACTTGTTTCAAGATGTCACTAAGCTCAGAGTCTGAACTCCTCTCTGTGCAACTGGGTCCTATATTTCCTGACAGGCCGACTCCAGGTGGTGAGGGTAGGCAACACAGATCCTCTACACGGGCCCCCCAAGGGGTGTGTATTCAGCACCCTCCTGTACTCCCTGTTCACCCAGTGTTGAATTCAAGTGTTGTTGAAATTTGCCTAGGTTCTGAGAGGGGAAGCAATGGAGTCAACATGCAATTCAATATAAGAAAGGTGTTCTTAATGTTTTGTACACTCGGTGTAACTCAACTGTAATAAATCAACTATAATAAACCTGGGACACCAGCCTTAACCTCTGAGCCACTCTAGTCTACTCCTCTGTAGTTGGCAGAGGAGTAGTATATAAACTCCTGCCGTCAGAGTTTTTTATGTAATCTGATTACATAAAAAAACTTTAATCAGTTAGGTTACCAACTAAAATATTGTAATCAGATTAGAGATGACTTCTTGGATCACTTTTAAATTCAGAAAGGATGTTAACAAGGAGAAAAAAAACATTATTACACCTTTCTGTTTTCTCAATGACATTCAATTCAACATTGAAAAAAGGCACAAGTTTAAGTTTGTTCCACCTGAGCGAATCTGACCACAAGTCAGCGACCACTATGATGACACTCCAAATGCGTTTGATGGATAATTGTTTTCTTCTAATGCCTCTTAAGGGTAAAATAATCCAGAAGATACTGAAAGTAATCAGATAACGTCACTGTGTTTGAGTAATCCAAAAGTTATGTTACTAATTACAATTTTGGACAGGTAACTAGTAACTGTAATGGCTGACATTTAGAAAGTAACCTACCCAACCCTACGAAGACCTTGCATATCACAGCTCTCTCCACAAGATGGAGACACAAGACCGTTTTTATACAATGATTTCTGCATGATATTCTTCACTACGAAGACGGGCATTTGGAGTGAAGTATGAATGTTGTTACTGCTGTCCCTCTGTTAGAATGGTGGCTTGTCCATCAAAGTATCAGGTAACACGTACTATTTAATTCAAACAATTCGATTAAAACCTTTATAAGTGTACTATTTATCATAATTTGCTTACATAGTTTTCCTAAATGCATGCAGTGCCCTCTATATCAGCCCAGGCCATCCATTGACTTTTAAAGGCCCTGATATACACGAGTCTTTGCTGCCATGTACTGGACTGGACTAATATATCAATTGGCTCCATACATATCTGTAGGATAGAATCATTAGAAATTTCCATCAAATTAATCAACATAGCTTAAATGGCAATTCCACCACTTTTCAACCTCCTTTTCATTATCTCCAGCACAATACCAGTGTCTAAATATGTGAAAACGGTATATTCCTATGTTCTGTAGAAAACAAATAGTTAAAAGTTCTACCAGATGACATCAACAAAAGTGAAAACATTTTTAAAACACTGATTTCAAACACTATGAGATTCGTGGTGACTTGGGGAGAAAGAACATACCCTCTGGCTAGAAACTCGTTGCAGGTCTTGAAAAATCGCCGTTTCTTTTTACGTTTGATCCTACGCGCTGATGTCACTGAGAAGCATTTCTTACGACCTTGGTTCTCATCTTTTTAACATGACAGATCATATTCACATATGTAGGTCTAGTTTGCTGCTGAAGATAACGAATACAAAGTTGAAAAGTGGCGGAATTGCCATTTACAATGGCTATTCAGCATCAAACGCGACTTCATTCATTGTAGCCACAGGCATGATCAAAGCAGTTTTCATGCAAAGTCATGGGGCGTGCATGGACTCTTATTTTGAAAAGCGTGTATCGAACTGCAGAAGTTGAGCGCTAATTACTTACGTTCAAAACGACTGTGAACTTGTGCCGCGTTCAAAACAAATGGGAACTCAGAAGTCTCCGTCTTACGACTTCAGTGGGTTCAAGACAACTGGGAAATTGCGTTTAAAAAAAACAGAGTAGGAAAAAATAGTTTTGAACGGTCATCCAACTCGGAATTCGGGCCTCTTTCTTGAACTCCGGCCTTCCGACCTGAAGATCCCCTACGTCATGATTTGACCTTTTTTCGAGTTCCCAGCTGCCTTGAAAGCCTCCGAGTCAGTACTTTGACAGTGCGACGGTTTGTCCTCCGAGAACATACGTTTCGCTGTTGCCTTGTTAGGTGCCAAAAACAAGATGCTCTCTTACATCATTGGGGTAAGTATTAGTTGCCAGCTAGCTAAATATTATATTTTTTACATTGCTTAGGCTCAGCTACAGTTTTGCGATTTGACAGTGCACAAGGTGGAATCTATAGCGAACAGTAGCAAGTTAGCGAGTAGTTATGGTTGGCTAACTAGTACTGTAGACTACAGTGTAGCTAGTAACAGATCTTCGTCGTGAACCATCATGTTTGCAATCCATCGTAATTGTAGTAAGTCATATGGTGTGTATATAGTGAACTGTCATTGTAACTAGCTAACTTGATAAGAGGCAAAGAAAACGCTTTGGTTATTGAGATGTTTGGGCGTTTAGCTAGAAGCTAGCTTGTCATGCAACTTGCCAACTAACCCTCTCTATTCGCAGTGGTTTATTTGTTATGGAGCTAGGAAGTTAGCTACCTAGTTTATGTGATTGACACTCGGGTTAATTTCTGATCAAAATAGCAAGCATGGAGATATCTGCACATGTGTTAAAGGAGCGCACGCCACTGTGGCTCGAAGTTACCCTGTCGTTAAGTTAGCTAGCTACTAGCTATCGAACAGCGGTGAGCGCAGCAGTTTGGTCCATTTTTTTTTTTATTGAACCTTTTTTAAATTAGGCAAGTCAGTGAAGAACAAATTATTATTTACAATGAAGGATTTACAATGAACTCGGACGACGCTGGGCCAATTGTGCGCAGGTCTATGGGACTCCCAATCACGGTCAGATGTGATACAGCCTGGAATCGAACAAAGGATTGTAGTAACGCTTCTTGCACTGAGATGCAGTGCCTTATGTTGCTTGGGGAAAGTTCCTCTGACATGACCACTCTCCTAATTTTAGGGAAGCATTGCGCCTATCCATAATGACTAAACTATTTATGTAAAGTTAGTTGTAATTGCACACTGACTGATCCATTGCATATCAGTACAAAAATAGGGTATATCCTAGTGTTTTTTTGATGACATGTTGGTAGGTCTGTAATGTCCCCTTCCCAATCATGGCAGCAGTCTTTGCAATGTTCAACATTGTAAAGATCAACATCCTTATTTCCACAATAACTTTGACTGAAAAGGCAAACCTTCCTTTCCCATCTCCACAGCTCATTCGGAGCAGTATCGACAACATCATCAACCTCATCCTGAGCCTCTTCCTCTCAAAGAAGAAACCTGCCATCACTCTAGAGGACCCCAACATCAAATATGCATTAAAGCTGATAGATAAAGAGGTAAGAATTCAGTGTTGTGATCAGCTTATTATTACTGTGCTGTGGTGAAACCATGTTCACATTATTAATATAATAGAGTGAATGAAACAAGTTGGACTAAGAAATAATGAGTAACAATTGTGACTACAGAAGACATGTTTGATCTGGGATGCCCAGAAGGAAGACTTAGGGCAATTCCATGAAACAGAGTGATGCTCAGACTCAGATTTTTCACCAAAATTTATGTCAAATTAAAAACCAATGATTGCAAAGTGAATCGAACCATACAACTATGTAAAGTGACTACTTTTAACAAGTTCCACACCCAATAAACAAATTTACTTGATCAGTGCAGATGCAGTGTTTGGTAACATAATGATCGCACTAACTGTCATTCTGTTACCAAGCGTTGAATCTGCACTGAGTTCTATGCTTTGTTTAACTTTGTAATCGTTGTTTTGTTTGAGTCTCAGCATCACTCTGTTACTGTGGAAATACCCCTTACCGTTACTGGAACTGCACAAAGACCAAACACATAAGTTAGACTGGTCTGTGTCACAAGCCCTTTAGGACTTGGACTGGGCAGCTGCTGCATTGCTACAGACTGGTTTCTCCATTTAGTGCAGAGGTCAATATGCAACCAGTCTGGATTATAGTTTGAAGTCATCGTTCTTGTACAGACTGCTACAAGTGTAGTCAAGTGTGTGGTTTATCTATATCACGGGTAATCAAATGTTATTGGTCACATACATGGTTAGCAGATGTTAATGCAAGTGTAGTGAAATGCTTGTGCTTCTAGTTCCGACTGTGCAGTAATATCTAACAATTTCACAACTATCTTATACGCACAAGTACATATAAATATATGTATGAGTGATGGCCGAACGGCATAGGCAAGATGCAGTAGATGGTATAGAGTACAGTATATACATATGAGTTGAGTGGGTATGTAAACATTGTATAAAGTGGCAAGTGATACATTTATTACATTTCTTCCATTTATTAAAGTGGCTAGAGTTGCGTCAGTATGTTGGCAGCAGCCACTCAATGTTAGTGATGGCTGTTTAATAGTCTGATGGCCTTGAGTTAGAAGCTGTTTTTCAGTCTCTCGGTCCCTGCTTCGATTCATCTGTACTGACCTCGCCGTCTGGATGATAGCGTGGTTAACAGGCAGTGGCTTGGTTGTTGTCCTTGATTATAATCATGGCTGTGATTATAATTGAAGAGATTTCTCTTGGGAGATAATGCGGTCGGCATTTGATTGTAAGGAATTCTAGGTCAGGCGAACAAAAGGACTTGAGTTCCTGTAGGTTGTTATGATCACACCACAACTCGTTAATCGTAAGGCATACATCCCCGCCCTTCTTCTTACCAGAGAGATGCTTGTTTCGGTCGGCGCTATGCGTGAAGAAACCGGGTGGCTGTACCTACTCTAACGTATCCCGAGTGAGCCATGTTTTCGTGAAACATTTATGTTTTCGTGAAACATCTCTGGAAGGCAACCCTTGCTCGGATTTCGTCTACCTTGTTGTCAAGAGACTGGATATTGGGGAGTAGTATACTCGTGAGCGACGTGCCCATCTACGGAGCCTGACCACTAGACCGCTCCGTCTGCCCCTTCTGCGGCGCTGTTGTTGATCCTACTGGGATCCGATCCATTGTCCTGGGTGGTGATCCAAACAGAGAATCCGTTTCGGGAAAGTTGTATTGGTGAGTTGACGTTGCTCTTATATCCAATAGTTCCTCCCGGCTGTATGTAATAAGACAAAATAAAAATACTGCTAGTTTCCTAAGAAAGCAAAGCAACCATCACTCTTACCCTATGAGGTCTGGAGCCTGCTTGTTTTCTGTTCTAATTGATAATTAATTGCATACACCTGGTGTCCCAGGTCTACATATAACCCTGATTTAGAGGGAAACAATGAAAAAACGCGTAACTGAGGTCGAGTTGCGTTTGAGGGATCTGTATCATGTCAGTGTTTCTGGAGCTGTGAAATTCTGTGTTCTCACAGATCATCAGTCATGACACAAGGAAATTCCGTTTTGCCCTGCGGGAGAATGATCATGTCCTTGGGCTACCCATTGGTGAGTACATTCAATTGATGATTTCAGCATTTGTATAAAAACACTATTAGACTATAGTATAAAATTTAATGTAATCCTGGTCTGAATCTGAAATCATACACTGCTCAAAAAAATAAAGGGAACACTAAAATAAAACATCCTAGATCTGAATGAAATATTCTTATTAAATACTTTTTTCTTTACATAGTTGAATGTGCTGACAACAAAATCACACACAAATGATCAATGGAAATCAAATTTATCAACCCATGGAGGTCTGGATTTGGAGTCACACAAAATTTTAAGTGGAAAACCACACTACAGGCTGACCCAACTTTGATGTAATGTCCTTAAAACCAGTCAAAATGAGGCTCCGTAGTGTGTGTGTGGCCTCCACGTGCCTGTATGACCTCCCTACAACGCCTGGGCATGCTCCTGATGAGGTCACGGATGGTCTCCTGAGGGATCTCCTCCCAGACCTGGACTAAAGCATCCGCCAACTCCTGGACAGTCTGTGGTGCAGCGTAGCGTTGGTGGATGGAGCCAGACATGATGTCCCAGATGTGCTCAATTGGATTCAGGTCTGGGGAACGGGCGGGCTAGTCCATAGCATCAATGCCTTCCTCTTGCAGGAACTGCTGACACACTCCAGCCACATGAGGTCTTGCATTAGGAGGAACCCAGGGTCAACCGCACCAGCATATGGTCTCACAAGGGGTTTGAGGATCACATCTCAGTACCTAACGGCAGTCAGGCAACCTCTGGCGAGCACATGGAGGGCTGTGCGCCCCCCCCCCAAAGAAATGCCACCCCACACCATGACTGATCCACCGCCCAACCGGTCATGCCGGAGGATATTGCAGGCAGCAGAACGTTCTCCACGGAATCTCCAGACTGTCACGTCTGTCACATGTGCTCAGTGTGAACCTGCTTTCATCTGTGAAGAGCACAGGGTGCCAGTGGCAAATTTGCCAATCTTGGTGTTCTCTGGCAAATGCCAAACGTCCTGCACAGTGTTGGGCTGAAAGCACAACCCCCACCTGTGGATGTCGGGTCCTCATACCACCCTCATGGAGTCTGTTTCTGACCGTTTGAGCAGACACATGCACATTTGTGGCCTGCTAGAGGTCATTTTGCAGGGCTCTGGCAGTGTTCCTCCTTGCACAAAGGTGGAGGTAGCGGTCCTGCTGCTGGGTTGTTGCCCTCCTACGGCCTCTTCCACGTCTCCTGATGTACTGGCCTGTCTCCTGGTAGCGCCTCCATGCTCTGGACACTATGCTGACAGACACAGCTCGCATTGATGTGCCATCCTGGATAAGCTGCACTACCTGAGCCGTTTGTGTGGGTTGTAGACTCCGTCTCATGCTACAACTAGAGTGAAAGCACCTCCAGCATTCAAAAGTGACCAAAACATCAGCCAGGAAGCATAGGAACTGAGAAGTGGTCTGTGGTTATCACCTGCAGAACCACTCCTTTATTGGGGGCGTCTTGCTAATTGCCTATAATTTCCACCTGTTGTCTATTCCATTTGCACAACAGCATGTGAAATTTATTGTCAATCAGTGTTGCTTCCTAAGTGGACAGTTTGATTTCACAGAAGTGTGATTGACTTGGAGTTACATTGTGTTTAAGTGTTCCCTTTATTTTTTTGAGCAGTGTATCTGTTCGTAGTGTTGTCTTCGACTCTTCATTTAAGTGGCCACCATACTTTGACTGTGTTTTTGTTCCCAGGGCAACACATATACCTGTCTGCCAAGCCAGATGGAGTCCTGGTGGTCAGACCGTACACACCTGTGTCTAGTGACGACGACGTAGGCTTTGTAGACCTGGTAGTCAAGGTACACAAATCATCGAAGACGCTTTCTCAGTACTATAATTCAACCTCAACCAGTTTTCCCAACAAATGTTCTTCCTGCTTCCCAGATTTACTACAAGAATGTTAATCCAAAATTTCCTGAAGGTGGGAAGATGAGTCAGTACTTGGAGAGCCTCCGGATTGGCGACACCATTGATTTCAGAGGGCCCAGCGGCCTGCTGGTCTACCAAGGAAACGGTGAGTCATCCCATTTGCCCAACATTGCCACTGTGTGGTAGATACAGGGACAACTATCACGTAATATCCTGTTATGTATATTTAGTCCTTGGCTGACAATCTGTTTCTAAAGTGTTTAGTTGTCACTGCTCTGAGCTAGGTCAATGGTGAAGAAGTGCATGCAAACCACTCCTTTACTAAGTTGATTTGTTTACTGGGTGTTTCAACAGGGGCTTTTGCCATCAAGGCAGAAAAAAAGGCGGAGCCTGTGATCAAAACCTCCAAGCAAGTGGGCATGATCGCAGGAGGGACTGGTAAAACAAAAGCCATGCTTAATCTGTACATGGCAGAATGGCCACCTGTGATGGGTTGACATGTGTTCTATTGGCTCCTGTTCCCTCAGGAATCACTCCCATGCTGCAGATCATCACAGCTATAATGAAGGATCCCCAGGACCAGACTGTGTGTCACCTGCTCTTCGCCAACCAGGTGAGTTTATGCCACTTCCTTCATCTGGATTGAATCTAATGTTCTAACATGGGCTAGTAGTTCTAATACCTTCTCTGTCCTATTCTCCCTCAGACTGAGAAAGACATCTTGCTTCGACCGGAGTTGGAGGAGATCGCAGCTAATCACCCAACCCGATTCAAGCTATGGTTCACCCTGGACAGGGCTCCTGAGGGTAAGAGATGCCCAGAACTTCTATTATGTTTCAATGAACATGATCTAATATAGGCAGATTAATGTTTGTTTGCCCTGTTGAAGTGTCAATAAAAACCATTTTAAAGGCTGAACAGACGGTTCAAAGATTGAGAATGCTAAGAAGTAAGAATCTTGTCTGGTCCGGAGTGACTTAAACTTTAATGTCTTTTTACTCATCAGAGTGGGAGTACAGCCAAGGCTTCATCAGTGAAGACATGGTGAGGGACCACCTTCCACCCCCTGGAGACGACACTCTCATCCTCCTGTGCGGACCGCCTCCCATGATCCAGTTTGCCTGTAACCCCAACCTGGACAAAGTGGGCCATGCCAGCAGCCAGAGGTTCACCTTTTAGAAGCCACCCCGTGGGAGGGGTCCCCCAGGGCTCAATGATCAGCCACACCCAACATTTATAAAAACCTACTTGATCATCTATTGAAATCATTTTGTTCATCCTACAGCAGAATTAGTGTGGACCATTTTCTGTAATTTGTTGTGCCTCAATTTCTAAAACAGAATCCTGAAATGAGTGGTGTCCAAAGCATTTTCTGTTGATCAACAGGTTTATCATTCTGAATTGAATCACTGGGAGTAGAAGTTCCTCCTGTCAAACTAATTGTGACAACCAGATACTTGTGTACTGAACAAAATATAAATGCAACATGGAACAACTTCAAACATTTTACTTAGTTACAGTTCATAGGAGGTAATCAGTTAATTTCAATTAGGCCCTAATCTATGGATATCACATGACTGGGCACGGGTGGGCCTGGGAGTCAATCAGTGAGGTTTTTTTTTCCCCCACGAAAGGGCTTTGTTAAAGACATACTCATGGCCTTTTATTGTCCCCAGCACAAGGTGCACCGATGTAATGATCATGCTCTTTAATCAACTTCTTGATATGCCACACCTGTTAGGTGTATGGATTATCTTAGAAAGGAGAAATGCTCACTAACAGGGATGTACCGGTAAACAAATTTGTACAGAAAATGAAAATCAGCTTTTTGTGTGACTGGAACATTTCTGGGATCTTTCAATTCAGCTCATGAAACCAACACATTGTTTATATATTTTTTTGTTCAGTATAGTTGTAACTTGACTCGCGTGCCTTCGCAATTGCCATCCTTTGGTAAAGTAATTCTTGATTTTGTATGCACAGCTGAAGACCTGACCATAATACTGCTTACTTTGCTTCCACTGCAAATGATGCCAAAGTGTTATGTATAACTTTGCACATTGATGTACCTATTCCATATTGTTGCACAAAGATTCTCATTGTGTGACTACTAAAAGATAGGATATCTTGAAGCTGTTACGGAAGTATTTCCATGTGCTTAAATGTCATTTGCTTACTTGTCCTTACATACTTGAATGACGGTTTCTTTATGCAACATGTTTGTTATATACAGTGAGACCAATAAAATACAAATGCAATCAGTTGGTTTAGTCTGTAAGAAATGGCTGTGGTTACCACCAAGCAATGACTCCTCCCACCACTTAAGTCACCAAGTTAGGATCGGCACCTTAGGCTGCACTTACAGACAGCCCAATTCTGGGATTTTTTTTAAATATTTTTTTTTACAAATTGGTCTTTTGACCAATCACATCAGGATGTGAAAAGATCTAAGCACAGCCTTGAATCTGGCAGTTCTCTAGTTGCCAGGTTGAACAAATACAATGTGAAGCATTGTAGTGGCTGTTTGTATTCAGAGGTTGTGGGTTCAAATCCTATTTTCAGGGGTGCAACTTTCACTGTGGACATGCCCCCCCCCCAGTTTTACAAAACGAGACGGTGTGCTTTAGGACCATAAGGATGCCTCTGAGCAGTTGGCTAGGCTGTTCGGGGTGTTTATCTGACTGGGGGGGAAAAAAAAACAAATTGTGTCCCCCAAATTTCTAAAGCCAAAGTTGTGCCCCTGCCCATTTCTGTAACACACAATGTCAACATGCAAAGATAAGTTAGTGTGAAGGGGTCTCTGGTTGGTGTAAGGAGCTATCCCCATAAGCAAGTGCTCAATAACTGTGAGACCTTACCTTGCTGAAGTGGAATAAATACCTATAAAAATACTTCCACAAGTATTTGAAAATGTACATTGTACAAATGTACATGCTCACCCATCTGTAATAGGCTAGTACAGTGGTTCCCAAACATTCAACCTCCTGCTGCGCATCAAGTTGTTTGTGTCGTCCGTTTCGGGAAAGTACCTGCGTAATTGCGCACCCAACTCACTTTGGTGCTTTGCCATATCACATTTGACATTGTCCATAGGCTTGAGTTCATTTGCACACAAAAAAAATCATACAATGATTGAAAGACCTGTGTGTTGTCCTTGTTAATGCAGACAGAAAAGAGCTTCTTAATCATAGCCTCAATTTTGTCCTGCACATTAAATATAGTTGCGGAGAGTCCCTTAATTGACCCCCCATAAACGTAACGGACATATATATACCAGCTGTGCCACGCCCGTCACGTCTGTCGACTCATCCAGCTGTAACGCATTTAATTCCTGGCTTGTATGCAAAGCAGTAATTGTTTCAAAACATCTCCTGCCATGTCACTGATGCGTCGGGAAACAATGTTGTTTGATGAAGGCATTGTCCCAGCCATATCCGCAGCAACAGGAAGAATTAAGTCCTCCACAATAGTATGGGGTTTGCCCGTCCTAGTCACTCGGTAGCTCACCGTATAAGCCGCTTCTAGCCCCTTATTAATGGTATCTGTTGCTTTTACACATGTCTTACTACTCGAAAGTCGTCTTTATTCTCGCTCCATAAACTAATTCGGCTTATTTTTCAAATTGTCATGTTTGCGCAAGTGTGAAGGTTTCCTGTGAGAAAGTAACGGTTAATGTGATTGGATGTTAATTATTCTGCCACCAGTATTTGACATTGTGTTATTTCACTGAACACTAGATGGTTTCATTGTATTTTTGGCAGTGAAACGAGCCTACTCAGGCAAGAAAAAAAAAAAACTCACCCAAATTTATAGCCCGTTGGAAAATAATGTACCATTTGAAAATGTTTAGAAATTATTTAAGAAGTGAATCACATTTATATTTGGCGTACCCCCTACGGCATTGTGCTACCCCAGCTTGGGAATGCCTGGGCTAGTATATACAGTTATATGTAGCCCATCATTTTTTACCATATTAGTTTTTATTGACAATTCTTTACAAAAAAAGATGCATAGAAACAGTACATTACAGTGTTCACTGGTATGGTTATGGCTTGCAGAACGATATCATTGCTTTGTGGTGATGTTTACATTCGAGAAGGTTGGGCTTCCATGTAATGTTCCTAAAATTCATGGATATTATGACAAATTCAACAACATGGGAGGACAAACCAAAGTGATAATAGTGAAATAATTTGGGACACAAACAAAACATGCAGATAGGAGCAAACAACATGGAGAGGAAATTATAATTCTGGATTAAGCCAGCCTGCAATGTTTTGACTTCAGTTGAACACAGCCAACTGTGGTCTGATGACAGATCTAAGTGTCCCACTGCAACTTGACCAATCTTTCAGGTTATATAATGGCTAATAATTACTTCCAAAAATAAGTCGGGACAAGGGCATACCATGTAAGGGACTCATTTGTGGATATTCAAACAAATATATAAAAACCAGTTCTGCAATACAATAAAAGTATGAAGTATAAAATAAATGCTCCTATGTTGAAATCTCAATTCATGCACTACATTTCGACAACTTAAATAAATACACATGTATAACTTCACTTGGGAATGCAGAGAGAGATCGTAAATTGCTGAAATGACAACAACTTAAGTCTAAGGGCATAAGTGGTCTCACAGGTTGTAGAAGCGAGCCAGTCACAGCTCTTCATTGGCGACGCCAGCAGGGGCCAATGTGTATAAAACCTGGATTGCTGATGCTATGTAAATGGCCATATTGGTACTCCTCAGAAGGAGCACTCCTCCATAGGAATGAATTGAATTCTACAGCATTTCACAAAAATGTTAAAGGACAAAATTAAATGTATTTAGGTATTTATTCTATTAGGTGTCTAATAGAATATACTTGTCAAAAACAAATGTAGACATTGCATTTCTATAACTTCCAACATCTTTTTTACAATGGAGGAGTAACAAAATGGCTGTGTGGTGGCTGCAAAACAGCACCCCGTCAGTCATCTAAAGTTAATACATATAATTGGCGGGGACTCTCCCTCACATGTTGGAGTCGTCATCGGTGACACTGGCCTCGGGGGAGCGAGAGGAGACCTCGCTGAAGAACTCATCTTCCTTCAGCATGCTCTGAAACATGCAGGAGAAAACACACTAAAGTCACACAGGAAAACGAGGAGATCAATAACAGTGCCAGAAGAGTGCCATGGCTGTTCTGCTAGAGCACAGCTTGCTGAGAGGTTCGTCAAGTGATTTGATGTGTGATCATGTGGGGAGAAAATTGTGGGGGGGTATTTTACTTATCTTTTCGATCTTGTCTCATCGCTGCAACTCCCCAATGGGCGGCGAAGTTTGAGTCATGTGTCCTCCGAAACATGATCCACCAAACCTCACTTCTTAACACCCACCCGCTTAACCCGGAAGCCAGCCACACCAATGTGTCAGAGGAAACACTGTTGAACTGACGACCGGGGTCAGCCTGCAGGCACCCAGCTAGCCACAAGGAGTTGCTAGAGCGCAATGAGCCAAGTAAAGCTCCCCCTCCCCGGCCAAACTCTCCCCTAACCCGGACGACGCTGGGCCAAATTGTGCACCGCCCCATGGGACACCCGATCACAGCCAGTTGTGAAACAACCCGGGATCAAACCCGGGTCTGTAGCGACACCTCTAGCACTATAATGCAGTACCTTAGGCCGCTGCGCCAATTGGGTGGCCTCATGTGAGCATTTGAATGACTTCTTACCGTCAGGTTGTTGATTTCCTCAGAAAATGCTCCTATCTGCCTCACAGCCCCTTCCGAGTCTTCCATCTAAGAGTACAGACAGTGTTCAAGAGCACTTCACATGGAAAATGAAAAGTAAACAAGCCATCCTCTTGTGGTACCACATTCCACCCTCATCTGTTCATTAGAGTGCTCTAACCACACCTAAAGCATGATCATTAATGCTTACTAAATAGAGGAAGGGGCGCCAAAATGCCACACTAAAACACCCATAATAGTACCTATATCCATATAGGTAACACATTCCCTGAAGTGGAAGTGGTTAATGACAGTCCCTTACCTGCTCCAACTGGTCCAGGTCATCCTCGTAGCTCCTCAGGCCCCCCTGGAAGCTGCTGTTCTTGGGCATCTCCACATCCATGGGGCACACGTACTCCTCGCTGTCCTCCTGGC
The DNA here is from genome assembly GCF_018296145.1 of Oncorhynchus tshawytscha. Classification (NCBI taxonomy): domain Eukaryota; kingdom Metazoa; phylum Chordata; class Actinopteri; order Salmoniformes; family Salmonidae; genus Oncorhynchus; species Oncorhynchus tshawytscha. The sequence continues at coordinate 19,935,206 of NC_056445.1, forward strand.
GTTTCTTACGCAGGGTCCCGAAGCCACCGAATGACAGCTTTCTGGGCTGGAGGAGAGGATGATGGGAGAGTGGGTCAAATGGGGACAAACGTCTGTGTGCCGATAGAGTTAAAAAGCAGTCTGTCCTCGTCTCCTTTTCCTGCTGAGCACTGATCTGACAGGACACAAACCTATCCAGTCCATTCACACATAAGTGGTCATGAGGCCAACTTAGAGTGGAGGGACACAGCCAAGGTCACTGATCAGATCAATAAACCTACACTGATCCCCAAAGCTCTGTATGTCGAACAAGATGCCGCCTCACAGACAGCGAGTTGACCCTACCTTGACCTTGGCGGTGGCAGTGAGCAGGGTGTAGTCAGGGTTCTCCAGACACTCCTGTTTGCTGCGCTGGGCAGCGGAGCCGATGAGCAGGTGGAAGTGGGTGGCCAGGTGGCGGCGCAGCAGGGTCTTGTTGGGAGGGATGTTGAGCAGAAGGGCTAGGGACTCCACGTTGAAGCGAGGCTCCAGCACCTGAGACAAGGAGAGATGCAAATGAAGAGTGAGACAGACACTGGCAAAAGGCAGTCAGTGTATGTATACGCTGATGAAGGCATGTGTTCCTGAAATGAGTCAGTGGCAAGCCAATTCAAACAGAGACCCCCCCCTCTCACCATGACCCCCCCGTGCACACCGCTGCCCCTCAGGTTAGGAGCGTACTCAGCCAGGTCCACTGATCTCAGCCACTCCATCACTCTGTGATTGGTCCACTGGGAGATCTCCGCTGGCGTGATGTTATTCTGGGGAGACATTTTTTTTTTTAAAGTTGGTGTTAATAAAAACTATTTTCCCTACATGAATAACACCACTGAAATGTAACTGAACTGGTGAAGTGAGAGGCCATGTATAGTGGACATGGATATGAACGCACAGGGACAGAAAGAACGAGAGAGGAAGAGGGATACTTCATTTATTTAGTAGTGTCTAAACCGTACCTCGTCAGAGGGCCGTCGGCGGAGGCAGTTGGGCTCGTAGAAGTTGAGCCGGAGGATCTGGATGGCTCTCTTGATGCTGAGGTGGTGGAGAACACTGCCCACTTTTAGAGACAGCAGGTCATCCTGAAGGGGACATACACTTATCTCTGTCAGGAGAATGTCTACTGTCAATCAATTGGAAATAAAAAAGGACACTAGACATTCAAAAGATGATCACACAAAAACACATTTTATTTAATTTAATAGACTTTATTCATCCCCTCTGACATAGAATCTAATTCATTTTAGCCGCGTTAGACCGACTATTGCAATTTAACACTCACCACAGTCATGTAGTGTAGCATTCGCCCATCGACCCTCCCCTCATCAAACTGGCTCTTATACTGCGGCAGACCAATGTCATCAAGCCATCCTGAGAAACACCAAAACAACTCAATCAACAACAATTCACAAAACAGAAAGGTATTCAATTCTTCATTGCCAACTCTGAGGCGGTGGTCACTCACTGGTCACCCAGTTGTGGTCCAGTTTGGCCTTGCTGACATCCTCCTCTGATCCCAGTGCCTGGAGAGCCAGCTGCAGCTTCTTCCTGTGGAGGGGCTGTTTGATCCCCAACTCCTGTTGCCACAGAAACATGTATGGGTTGTTTAAGACATCTCACATACTGTACAGTTAGGAAGAGCGTGATGGAGAAAAGAGATGTTTGTCAGGACATACAGTGGGGCAAAAAAGTATTTAGTCAGCCATCAATTGTGCAAGTTCTCCCACTTAAAGAGATGAGGCCTGTAATTTTCATCATAGGTACACTTCAACTATGACAGACAAAATGAGAAGAAAAATATTCCAGAAAATCACATTCTAGGATTTTTACTGAATTTATTTGCAAATTATGGTGGAAAATAAGTATTTGGTCACCTACAAACAAGCAAGATTTCTGGCTCTCACAGACCTGTAACTTATTCTTTGAGGCTCCTCTGTCCTCCACTCGTTACCTGTATTAATGGCACCTGTTTGAACTTATCAGTATAAAAGACACCTGTCCACAACCTCAAACAGTCACACTCCAAACTCCACTATGGCCAAGACCAAAGAGCTGTCAAAGGACACAAAAAACAAAAATTGTAGACCTGCACCAGGCTGGGAAGACTGAATCTGCAATAGGTAAGCCGCTTGGTATGAAGAAATCAACTGTTGGAGCAATTATTAGGAAATGGAAGACATACATACCACTGATAATCTCCCTCGATCTGGGGCTCCACGCAAGATCTCACCCCGTGGGGTCAAAATTATCACAAGAACGGTGAACAAAAATCCCAGAACCACACAGGGGGACCTAGTGAATGACCTGCAGAGAGCTGGGACCAAAGTCTACCATCAGTAACACACTACGCCGCCAGGGACTCAAATCCTGCAGTGCCAGACGTGTCCCCCTGCTTAATCCAGTACATGTCCAGGCCCATCTGAAGTTTGCTAGAGAGCATTTGGATGATCCAGAAGAAGATTGGGAGAATGTCATATGGTCAGATGAAACTTTTTGGTAAAAACTCAACTCGTCGTGTTTGGAGGAGGAAGAATGCTGAGTTGCATCCAAAGAACACCACACCTACTGTGAAGCATGGGGGTGGAAACATCATGCTTTGGGGCTGTTTTCTGCAAAGGGACCAGGACGACTGATCCGTGTAAAGGAAAGAATGAATGGGGCCATGTATCGTGAGATTTTGAGTGAAAACCTCCTTCCATCAGCAAGGGCATTGAAGATGAAACGTGGCTGGGTCTTTCAGCATGACAATGATCCCAAACACACCGCCCAGGCAACGAAGGAGTGGCTTCGTAAGAAGCATTTCAAGGTCCTGGAGTGGCCTAGCCAGTCTCCAGATCTCAACCCCATAGAAAATCTTTGGAGGGAGTTGAAAGTCCGTGTTGCCCAGCAACAGCCCCAAAACATCATTGCTCTAGAGGAGATCTGCATGGAGGAATGAGCCAAAATACCAGCAACAGTGTGTGAAAACCTTGAAGACTTACAGAAAACATTTGACCTCTGTTATATACCCTTTGTTGGCAATGACAAAAAAACTTTTGTTATTGACCAAATACTTATTTTCCACCACCATTTGCAAATAAATTAATTAAAAATCCTACAATGTGATTTTCTGGATTTTTTTTCTCATTTTGTCTGTCATAGTTGAAGTGTACCTATGATGAAAATTACAGGCCTCATCTTTTTAAGTGGGAGAACTTGCACAATTGGTGGCTGACTAAATACTTTTTTGCCCCACTGTATGTAGCAAAGTGAACATTAACCAACTATAAGCTTTAACATTGTGGGTTTCATTAAAATGTCTAGCGACACAGAACTTAAACACAGAATGCACGAAACGCCTCCTGGAAGCTCCACTGAGCCGTCCTACCTTCTCCAGGTCGTGCTGGGAGGCCTGCAGCAGGGTGAATCCTGAGCGGATCCACTGCTGGGCTTGAGCCACGTGCAGCCCCAGGCCCTGCTCCTGCAGCCACACACACACCTGCTCCTTACTCCACTGAGCAAAGGGAGTGTCCACATCACTGAGGGGGGAGAGAGAGAGCACACTCACCTTTAACGTGGAGGGTAAACAGTACATCATTCATTCCCATTTGCTCCTCTGACACCACAAAATCCCAAAACTGTAATACTGTAGACTTAGTTCCAATAAACTTCTGATCCCTTCCTCTACGTTTCTAGTTACCGATACTAGACTGTCTCTCTGTGTGTGTAAGAGGTGAGCTTCACATACTTGGGGCTGTGCTGCAGGTCACGTGACCAGCCCAGTCGGGGGCTGGCCGTGGCTCTGACTCCTCCCCTCCTGAACTCAGTCTCCTCCAGGTCTAGCGAGGTGGAGTGACTTCTCTTCAGCCTAGAGGGGTCAGAACACAACACGCCTAAATATCCTGCCATGCTCGATCCTCGTGTTACAGCAAACCCTCTGTCCTTGTATTACAGTTAATAAAGCAATAGTTTCATTTAAAAACCCTGGCTCCATCTTAATTCATCTTTCCCAAATTCCTTGCATACTAACTCCTCCCCTCTTAAACTTAGGGAATAATGAGAACATTTTAACCAACCTGCCTAAGAACCTCTTAAAGCCTCTGGACTTCTTCTTGGCCTCTGGTGAGGAAGGTAGGGTCTGGCTGCTGTCTCCTCCCTGAGGTTTGTCTGGTGGGGCACCAGCCAAGTCCAAGTGGTCTGTGCCATTACGCTCGGTCTCAGCTGGATTCAAAACACACACACACCTGTTAGATCGACAGCCGACATCTGACAATCCACCACTATTTAGGAAACTCCGGAGGCCAAAACTGTCCAAGGACTACAGCTGTAATGGCCACCACAACCACTTCTGGACTACATCTTCCACTAACCACCACCATCACCACCAGGAGTACGCCAAGAACCACTCAAAAGCACCGCAACTCGATCCGCACATGCAAGGACTGGTTGGCATGAACTGCTGATGCAAATTCATAGACTTCCAACAGTAAAAGACAAATCTCAGAGGCGCATCTTTAAGGACAGCTAGCAGAGCTATGCGACATCATTGCAGATGGTGTCACGTCATGGATAAGGAACAACTGGATAGGATTTAAAAGGGGAAAGAAATCACACTAAAAACCACCCAGCTCACACCAGCGATCAACTAAACTTTTCACTTGCTTGATACAAGTGAAAAATGAGGAGTAGGGAAGATGGAGGTAGGGGCATATCTAGGGATTCTTCACACAACAATGTAACCATTTACCACCCAATCAGCCTCAAGAGGGTTCAGAAAAACAGACTGCTGTTTCATTTAGTCTACGATGGGTCTGGTTGTATGGTAGATGGTGATCACATTGTTGCACTAGTATCCCTGCACACATCCAGCGTTCATCCTGATCTGCCATACTGCAGGCCTGGCCAGTCTATGGGGCTCTGCGCTGCAGACTACTGTACTGTACCCAACGTAGGCGCACTCGCACTCCGGCTGCGATCTTCACATCCCATAGAGCCATGGAGAATAGAGAGAGCAAGGACAGAACATAGTTAACTAGTGTGAATACTACCAGACAGACAGAGACCGAGACAGACATAAGAAAACACAAATTAAGGTATTGAAATGTGAATGTTTTTTTTACATCATGAACAGAGTAGTATTTATTGTTCACACCACCCCGTGCAGAGGAACGAGCACCCTTCTCCCCGTGCCCTTCCTGCCCCCCCCACCCCACCCCACCCCACGATGAGACTCACCCAGATGTGGGGCGCTGGACGTCCTCTTGCCTCCACGCATCTTGAAGAAACCACGTCCAAAGGAGGAGCGGGCCTTCTTGTTCCCAAAGCTTTCATTACTGCTGGGGTTTGATGGGGGGCTGGGCACCTCAACTGTGGTCTAGAAAAGGGGGAGGGGATCATTATGAGTACATAAATCTAATATGACATGCCAGTAAACAAAGTCAATCTCCCAATAGAACCAGCTCCATAGTTCTGCTGTTGTACCACCAGGTGGCAGTAGAGTAACATGCCTGTCAAAAATACACATTGCTCAAAACAACCCATTGCTATTATGATTCCGTATCATCCGGACAGACAGTCCGGAGTACAGTCAGCTGTCACAGTGGGGCTCAGTGACTCCGCACTCCATGTGGGGGAGATAAGAGATAGAACTATGCCTTCTTTTATGACTGGCTCATTTGGGAGACATGACTCTGAGACTCTCCCACGTTGAGAGGTCAAAAGGTCAAAGAGGCTCTAGTGTTCTAATTTGGGTGACAAAAATAGGGGGTAGAGAGATCTGATTTAAGACAGTCAGGCTAGAGCAATGGGTCCGTAACCGAAAGGTTGTTGGTTCTAACACCCGAGCCGACAAAGTGAAAAATCTGTCAATGTGCCCTTGAGCAAGGCACAGAACTCTAATTTGCTCCAGTGGCGCTGTACTACTATGGCTGACCCTGTAAAACAACACATTTCACTGCACCTATCGGGTGTATGTGACAATAAAAATATTTTTACATATAGTACCAGTCAAGTTTGGACATCTACTCATTCAAAGGGTTTTATTTTTTACTATTTTCTACATTGTAGAATAATAGTGAAGACATAAAAACTATGACAGATACACATATGGAATTATGTAGTAACCCAAAAAAAGTGTTAAACAAATCAAAATGTTTTTTTTATATGAGATTCTTCAAAGTAGCCACCCTTTGCCTTGATGACAGCTTTACACTCTTGGCATTCTCACAACCAGCCAGGTCGCAGTTGTAAATAAGAACTTGTTCTCAACTGGCCTACCTGGTTAAATTTAAAAAACAAGGTAGTCACCTGGAATGCATTTCAATTAACAGGTGTGCCTTGTTAAAAAGTTAATTTGTGCAATTTCTTTCTTTATGCATTTGAGACAATCAGTTGCCTGGCCGGCCCTGTCCGGGGGTATCGTCGGACGGGGCCAGTGTCTCCCGACCCCTCCTGTCTCAGCCTCCAGTATTTATGCTGCAATAGTTTGTGTGTCGGGCTAGGATCAGTCTTATATGTGGAGTATTTCTCCAGTGTGAATTTAAGTCCCTCTCTCCCCTCAGGTTTCTGTACAACACTTTGACATCGGCTGATGTACAAAGGGCTTTATAAATACATTTGATTGATTGATTGACAAGGTAGGGGTGGTATATAGATAGCCCTATTTGGCAAAAGACCAAGTCCAAATTATGGCAAGAACAGCTCAAAAAAAGCAAAGAGAAACGACAATCCATCATTACTTTAAGGCATGAAGGTCAGTCAATTTGCAAAAACCATCAAGTGCTATGAAAATGGCTCTCATGAGGACCTCCACAGGAAAGGAAAACCCAGAGTTACCTCTGCTTCAGAGGATAAGTTCATTAGAGTTACCAGCCTCGGAAATTGCTGCCCAAATAAAAGCTTCGCAGAGTTCAAATAACAGACATCTCAACCTCAACTGTTCAGAGGAGAAAACAGAGTGAAATCGGGCCCTCACGGTCAAATTGCTGCCAAGAAACCACTACCTAAGGACACCAATAATAAGAAGAGACTTGCATGGGCCAAGAAACATAAGCAATGGACCTTAGACTGGTGGATATCTGTCCTTTGATGAGTCCAAATTTGAGATTTTGGCATCCAACCGCTGTGTCTTTGTAAGATGCACGGTAGGTGAACGGATGATCTCCACATGTGTGATTCCCACAGTGAAGCATGGAAGAGGTGGTGTGATGGTGCTTTGCTGGTGACACTGTCAGTGATTCATTTAGAAATCAAGGCACACTTAACCAGCATGGCTACCGCAGCATTCTGCAGCAATACGCCATCCCATCTGGTTTGCGCATAGTGTAGAAAACAGTAAAAATATAGAAAAACCCTTGAATGAGTACGTGTACCCAAACTTTTGGCTGGTACTGTATATAAACTCCATGATGGCAGCAAGTCAAGGTCTTTCCAGTTAACCCACTATTCACCATCACCCCAGGAGAGAGGGGACAGTCTTACCTGCTCTGTGTTGCTGTTTATGTGGCCCAGGCTACCTGCTGAATGTGGTGGGACTTCTGGTGGACTGCAAAGAGAAAGGAAAGTTAATCGACAGTCTAGACCTAGAGATGATGAATATACAGACAAACTAAAACAGTGACCCAATGTGCAAATAGTCCATGGGAGTGTAGTTTGTCCAGAGAAAAGCAAACCTCACCTGTCTGTGTCTGGTTTCTGTATCAGGCTCTCCTGCACCAGCTCTGAAAACACTCCAATAGATGGAATCTGGGAGGAGGGGATGAGAGAGGAATACAAGAGTCAACGTCACTAAATTCATGTGTCGTCAATGTCGCAAAGCACAGTTGACAGTTTCAAATGGTTAGGTAGTTGCTGTCCAGCTAAACCAATACCCCAAGCCTGTTGACCCTCACATTACGTTGTGGTAAGGAAGTCTAGTCTCGGGTCCATCCTGTGTGTGATACATTGTTATGACAGGGGAGGTTGTTACCTCGTCACAGCTCCTTCCTGTCTCCTCCCCAACCGCCAGTGTGACCTGGTCTGCCTCCATGGCGACCTGAATGGAGGGGAATCTGTCATCCTGGATGTCATCATAATTGTCTTCATTCAGTGTGTCTGGAGGGGGAACAGTTATAATTGTTACACAAAATTATCAAGTCCATTATTCTACACTATCAAACATGTGATTGATCTAGTCCAATAAATAGAAATGAATGGACTATTGCAACGATACCGATAAAACAATTCATTACTAGTTTCACACCCCTTTAACATAGTTTCACCTTTCATCAAGTCCTGGACCTTCTTGTACCGTGTGATAGACTCCTGAAGCTCCTCGATCCTCCGGTCCTGTGGGTGAAGGATGGTAGAAAAGCCATTGAGATTCCCATGCGTCAACTACAGCAGCCTTTATGAAACAGTGTAAACAGGAGCTCCAGTACCTTGTCATTGCTAGCTGACATCAGGGAATCCATGGCCCTCTTCATCCTCAGCACGTCCACATCTGGAAAACAACAAGCGTGCCCCACGGGGATCAGACAGACAGACACATTGTCTGGTGTCTACTGCTGTCTACCCACACTGGTGGAGTCTATAAAGAACAACATGCAAGTCAAGTCCACTTAAGCTACAGGAGTATATGGAGTATATGGGGCAGGTTCAAGGACAATAAATTCTTAAAGTGAATACATTGCAATCTACATAAATTGCATACCCCTTTGGTAAATGGGTGATAAGAGCCTCAGCTGTGGGTTGAAAGAGTCAGAGATCATGTCTAAACACGCTTGGTATGAGCCCTGAAGACAGATAAGACGATAGTAAGGTGGAAAGTACAACATCTCCCTTTCTTCCCCATCTGTGTGAGAGTGAGACAGGATGCTTTGAACATTGTATTTCAGGGGGAAAGCCCAATGCTCAGGCCATGTCTTGATGGTATCCATCATTACTTACGGGGACTTAAGGGCAGAAATAACTGCAGACGAATTAGGAAAAGGAATGTTTGAAACTTGTTGCCGTAAATCTGTCAAGGTGCAAGTTAAGCCTATTGAAATATTATGGCTCCTCGTGTGTATGAGGGTGAAGTGAGGTTCCCCTCCCTCCCACATGTCTAGTAACTGTACTCCCACCTTTCTCTCCATCTGTTCTGTCTGGGGTCAGCACTCCCTGTGTAGCCTGGTCTCTTAGCCTCCTCAGCTCCTCCAGCTGCCTCTGAAGAGTCTGCAGTTCCTCCTGAATGGGAGAAGATCATGTTCGGGACGATTCTGAGCTCATTAAACTACAGATACATATCTAGGCCCATATTCATAAAGTGTCTCAGAGTAGAGGGGTCGACTACAAAGCAGGATCAATGAGCTAACTTGCCTAAATATTCATAAATTACATTTTTTAGAGAGATAAACTTGAAAATGGGCATGGCCTAATTGACTCAACAACCAAAAACACCTAAGTTTAGCTTTCTTAATGAACCAGAAAATCAGTAGTTATTTCTGGTTGTTTATTAAAGTCAGCAGGCTAACCCAATGAACCTGCGTTGTAGTGTACCCCTTAGGAGTGTTGATCTAGGATCAGATCCCCTGTCCATTCATTTTTATCGAACATGTAAAAATCCCACTAGAGAAGCACTCTTTGTAAGAGACGCTTTATGAATACAGGCCAAGATCTAGATAAGAACCCAGCTAGACAGAGTTTGACCAAACTGAAAGTAAAAACCCAGTCTGATGCCAACTGTGATGCAGGGCAGTATGACCCAGAATAAGGTTAGAGTGAGGATACATTCTACCAGAGGACTGGTGTCTTAACCAGAGAACCATACAACCAACACTGTAAACATGTCAGTTTCTTTCACATTCCACTGAGAAAGAACAGCTCCATTGGGATGTTCATCCCCAGCAGGTCATCCATGACCGTTCAGCTCCACCCATTAGTTTAGCTTACTTAGCCAAAGGTTTAAGACATTTTAGCATCAATGTACAGTTAACATACAATTAAGTGGATCAAGGTAGGAAGTGAAGAAAAACTAGTGTGTTAAGAAATCTGCAACTTATACTTAGCTGGTAGGAGAACTTAGTCAAAGTGGAAGTGTGGTGAAAGTTGGAAAAGCGGATAGGGTCAATGGACAGAGGGAAGGTTGAGAGGCCTGTAGGGACAGACAGGGAAAAGCAGAGCACTCTGTTAACTTCTGCACCACACCTCCAGTGAACTTCAACCTGCCCATGTTCCATTCCTAGGGCTGCACAGGTTAGCACGTTAGTGAGAGATGAGGAGAGAGGAGACAAAGGGTATAAAACCCTGAAGGAAGGTGGTATTAAGAGTGAAAGCAGTGATATATAACCAACACACAAGGGAACGATAGATTCAGTACCTACATGATGTAGAAAAAGTGTAGAGTGAGTCAAACTTAATCTGTGGACCATATGTCATGCACAATCTAATTTGAACGGACTGACCTAAGGCCTTCATATTGCAGACAGATTCTTAACCATGCTACTCACTTTGGTGGATTTAAGTTTCTTCTCACACTGCAGTCTTTCATTCTCCATATCGGTCACCCTGAACCGCAGGTCATTGACTTCCTGGTACAACCCCTGGGGAGGTAAAAGACTACATTACCCACAAGCCCAAGGGGAGTCAGCTGAGAGTTTTGGAGCAAATGTTGGGGATGTTTTTGTGGAGTGAAAAATCCCCAATGAGGCACCAAAGATTATTTAGAGAGCGAGACACAGAGAAGCCCACGCCAACACGGAGACAGATTCTTGATTTGGAAGGAAGCGTCATGGTCAATTACCATTACAACTGCTTTTATGTCATGGATAATACATACTCCTGTACCTTGGAGCAATTACTGTATAGATGGAGCACTCAGGAAATATGCATCGTCATTAAACAAGAATGTGCTACATGATTCACAACGCATACATTTAGACAAGAGTAAAAACCGCAGAGCACCGTGGGTAGGAAAGAAGAAATGGATCAGACTCAGGGGTGTGTGATTTACAGCCGAACAAAGCCCAACATTAAACATATATGGAAGATATTGCTTTTCCACACACCGCTCCCTAAAGGTTATAGTAGTGTCGGGAAACCCACACTCAGGATCCAATATCCTGATTCCTCCAGCCCAGGCCTGCTCAGTGCTCATGGATTAGGTATATGGAATCCCTGACTGTCAGACTCCCAGTTTCTCTGGAAGGGAGATTCATTATTTTATGAGAGGAAACAGCTGCTGGACCAAGGGGGTGTTTTGGCACTCCCTGCCAGCCAATCCACCCGGGCCAGGATCTGCATGACGGATCAGGGCCCACTCCATCCAACGGAGACGGACCTCTGCATGGTCTCAGTGTGAACTATTAAACGTTTGGGTGACTGCCAAGATTCATATAAACTCACATCCTACTATTATAAGACGTCTGCCTGCCGTAGAATGATACTCCAAATATCTACCAAAGACATGATATCTCTGTGAGGGTGAGTCTATTCCCATAATGCATCCGTGTACCTCACTATCCCTGCGATCTCTCGACACAGTGGTCAGCTTCAGTTTCAGACTAGACACCTCGGTCATCAGCTCCAGCTTCTGGGTCTCCAGGGTGGACCTGGTCAAGAACTCCTGCACAGGACACACAGTCATAGATTCAGTCACAGACCAGTAGGAGCGAAGTGTATTAAACAGTGTTCATTCAGAAAGATCATTTGGATCAAAAGGCTGACCAATACCTTGAGCCCAAGGTTCTGTCTCATAATAAGACAGAACATCCTGCTAATAACCATAATACACTGCAACCCTGCTGGGGCCTCACCTGCTGCAGCGTTTCTTCAGTGGCGTCAAGTTTCTCTCTGTGCTCCTCCAGACACATGTCCAGATCCCTGATCTTCTCCCCCTGCACCTCCACCTGGTCTGAGAGAACACTCACCTGGGGACAGTCGTCACTCAATAATATGCCACATGTCATCTGCGTGTTGTTTTCAGGGTAGGGGTTAGTGATCTAAGAGCATGCTCGGTGATGCAGGTCTTTCACTCACACCATGAATAGGTAAAAACTACTGAATTCAACAGCTACCTATCAAATACACTTTAAACAGAGCACCCTTGCTAATGTACGGTTTGCATGTACAATGTATTTGCTAATGTACACATTTTCTCAATATGGGGTGGTATTTCCTATTTGTTAAAGCTGGTCTCTGCTTGTTCATGGCCTCGTGACACACACCTGGAGGACGAGACACTCCTTATCGCTCTCCACCCGTGACAGTCGATCCTGGTAGATCACGGCGGAGCCATTTCCGTTGGTCTGAAATCACAAACAACCAAAGCCATCAGACGGCTGATCGCCAAGGGCTTAGAGAGGCCATAAATATGGTCAGGAATAACACTTTGCCCTATCACCATACCAGGAAAGACTCCTGACCCTAGGAATAGAGCAGCCTCCAGTCATATGGAAGAGGTACCGCTCCATCTCAAAGGCCAGCATACAGCATTCAGGTGTCAGAGCATCCCTACATTGAAAAACATCACATGATTTTTCCCTGGGGGGAGGGGGCGGACGGGACACACGCGAAATGCATGTTATTTGAGAGCCACGTGAAGGTCGATAGGGTTCTCACATGCAAGTGTTTGTGTGTGACTAAAGTGGAAATTGAATCAAAAACTAAAAACTCCTCTTCTCATATTTCACACAGAGAAAGAAAGGGCTTGAGGGGGAGGAAAACTGGGCCGCACTGCGAGTCATCTCCAGTGAAGAGGATGGAAACCATTTCAGACACCGCTCCAGAGACACTTCGTCACTCACAAGGCATGTCATCACACAATAGCCATACAATCAAAGGAATCAGGATATAAATAACAGGTAAGAAGACACAAAGCAGACCACTGCCCATGCAATCACATAAAAGGAATCTAGTCTAAATAAAAGTACTTTGATCTTCATGTGTGGAATACTCATCAGCAATACATTTTCCATGATTACACTCAACTTCTGAATATCTCAGGCATTAAAGAGATTCTCTGGTGCTTCTGTATCCCTTTTAGCCAATAGTTCTGAAAGTAACGCTCACGAGCCAAAAGTTTATGTACCACATCATTGCTCTCTCTCTGCTGTGTGTGTGTGTGTGTATCTAACTAGCTGCCACTCAAATGGCAAGGGGTTGAAGCTAATTGTCTAGAACTGGAATTGCTAGGAGGCTGGCCCATGACGGGGCAAATGATGGGAATATAGAGCAGCACTCCTTCCCGAAAAACAGTTGCTTTCAAGACAGGGATTTCATGGCCGATTGAGCTAAGACAGTAATTCTGCATGTATGAAATACACATTTAACAGGTTTAACAAATACTTAGTTCCAGAGCATGTCTTTAACAATAGTAAAAATACAGACCAACATTAACAGTGTTTGCATTTGCAACAGTAAGAGAACTGGGGGAGTTACCTACCAACTGACCCTGCTGCAGCCACTCCACTAGGCCGTCGGCGGTGGTGTCAGGGACCTGGCAGCGGAGGCCCTCCCGCTCATCCTGGTCCATCATCTCCAGTGCCGCCCGCAGGTCCTCCAGCAGGTGCAGCGCCCGCAGGCTTCCCAGGAAGGGAGAGGTGGGCGACTGGCAGTCAAACAGCCCATTGGAGTAGCCCATGGCCTTGGAGCCTGTTGGGGCCAAGGTTAGGAGAGGAGTGGTTAGGAACAAATAAGGAAGTTAGAAGCATAGATATACCGTACCAGTCCAAAGTTTGGACACACCTACTCATTCAAGGAGTTTTCTTTATATTGTAGAATAATAATGAAGACATCAAAACTATGAAATGACATATATGGAATCATGTAGTAACCATGAAATTCTTCAAATAGCCTCCCTTTGCCTTGACAGCTTTGCACACTTTTGACATTCTCTCAACCAGCTTCATGAGGTAGTCACCTGTAATGCATTTCAATTAACAGGTGTGCCTTGTTACAAGTTAAAGAAATTCCACAAATTCCTTCCAAATGCATTTGAGCCAATTAGTTGTGTTGTGACAAGAAGATGGCCCTATTTGGCAAAAGACCAAGTCCATATTATGGCAAGAACAGCTCAAATAAGCAAAGAGAAAATGACAGTCCATCATTACTTAAAGACATGAAGGTCAGTCAATCTGGAAAATGTCAAAAGTTTCTTAGAGGATAAGTTCATTAGAGTTACCAGCCTGAGAAATTGCAGCCCAAATAAATGCTTCACAGAGTTCAAGTAACAGACACATCTCAACATCAACTGTTCAGAGGAGACAGTGTGAATCAGGTCTTCATGGTCGAATTGCTGCAAAGAAACCATTACTAAAGGACACCAATAAAAAGAGAAATGTTTGGGCCAATAAACACGAGCAATGGTCCTTATACCGGTGGAAATCTGATGAGTCCAAATGTGAGATTCTTGGATCCAAACGCTGCGTCTTTGTGAGACCAGACTAGGTTAACGGATGATCTCTGCATGTGTGGTTCCCACCATGAAGCATGGAGGTGGTGGTGTGATGGTGCTTTGCTGGTGATACCATCTGTGATTTATTTAGAATTCAAGGCACACTTAACCAGCATGGCTCCCACAGCATTCTGCAGCGATACGCCATCCCATCTGTTTTGCACTTAGTGGGACTATCATTTGTTTTCAACAGGATAATGACCCATCACACTTCCAGGCTGTGGAAGGGCTATTTGACCAAGGATAGTGATGGGGTGCTGCATCAGATGAGCTGGCCTCAACAATCACCAGAACTCAACCCAATTGAGATGGTTTGGGATGAGTTGGACCGCAGAGTGAAGGAAAAGCAGCCAACAAGTGCCCAGCATATGTGGGAACACCTTCAAGACTGTTGGAAAAGCAATCCAGATGAAGCTGGTTGTGAGAATGCCAAGAGTGTGCAAAGCTGTCATCAAGGCAAAAAGGTGGCTACTTTGAAGAATCTAAAATATAACATGATTTGTTTAACACTTTTTTGGTTACTGATTCTATAGGTGTTATTTAATAGTTTTGATCTCTTCACTATTATTCTACAATGTGGAAAATAGTAAAAATAAAGAAAAACCCTTGAATGAGTAGGTGTGTCCACACTTTTGACTGGTACATCTATAGTTTTAGCCCTGTGATTAGACGTTTGAGCCTCTCCCATCCTCTCCTAATTCCCTTCAACGAGGAGGATGAAAGGCAGTATCACCAGGTGGGATGTCATTGACCCATGTGATGCGCTACAGATGTGTATTTCTGAAAGTGTCCTGAAAGTCACATACCACACATTTTAAAAGCAAAGAAAAACAGATTACATATCGATTCCAAAAAAATGTTGGGTGCAAGAGGCCTGAGCGGAAGCTTATTTGTTGGACTTGGAAAAGCCATGTTTCCAGCATGTACTATAATCTGCTCGACAGCATCTGTCACCCGGCTCCAAAAGGTCAACCTTCACAGAAATGTAGAAGAGAAACATAAATATTGGGATAAATAAATAAACAAGTCTTCCCTACAAGGCAGCCAGGGAGAGTGTGAATGCTGTGGTTTCTGTGGTAACAGGGGCTAGAGGATGTCACGTGATCAGCCATCCCTCTTGGAAAGGTCAATTCTATAAATTACATAAATTACACACAAGTCAGTGGAAAAGCCTGGGCTCATAAAGCTGTCTCATCTGCTCATCTACCATTCCAAAAATTATAGTTCCAAAACCTCCCTCTGGTGTCTGACTTGTACCATTTTTTTTATTGCTTTGGTGCAATTGTCATTCAGAACGTGGTACATTCACAACTCTTAGTTCAACACTCAAAACAGAAATCAAAAAGGCAGTTTCAAAAAAAGTACATTTGCAATTGACTAAGTACAAGACACAAGATCATAGACACTTGTGTTTCATCTAAAAATACATGTTTCATATTGCAATTCATGTTTGTTTTTATTTAACTAGGCACGTCAGTTAAGAACAAATTCTTATTTACAATGACGGCCTACATCAGCCGAACGACGCTGGGACAATTGTGCGCCGCCCTACAAGGACTCCCAATCACAGCCGGTTGTGATACAGCCTGGATTCAAACCAGGGTGTCTGTAGTGATGCCTCATGCAGTGCCTTAGACCACTGCACCACTAGGGAACCCATGTTCATATAAAGCTATTTCACAATGCAATGTTCACATTACTTTTGATATGATTCTCTTCTATTTGCTTAAAATACATGTTATAATTACTTAATCTGACTGTCCTTAATTGATGACAATTTAAAGTTTGGTAAAGCTATAGATTTTACATGGTTTGTCAACTACAGAATGTATGTAACAAATTAAAGCTTATTGTTTGCGTACACAGATTAGCAGGTGTTACAGCAGGTGCAGTGAAATGCTTGTATTTCTAGCTCCTACAGTGCAGTAATACAATACCAATATGCAAATATTTCAGAAAGTCCAAAACAAGAAACACATCCCTTATACAGTAAACCTGTATCCAAAATGTATTTGCTGGGGCCACACTGCTCTACAAAAATGCATTGGCCAATACAGTACTGTAATACCGTAGTATTCCATTTACATAGCAGAAACTTTTATCAAAAGTGACTACAGTCCACATATTTGGTATGTGACCCAAGCAGGAATCGAAACCCACAACTCGGGTTGCTAGTGCCATGCTCTTATGTTCTGAGCCACATACATGACCACTACAATAAATACAGAACTGTAAAATACAATACAGATGGAAGACATAGGACTTACATCCCCATGGGCGTGCCACCCTCCCTTCAGGCCATGGATGAGGCATGCAATGCCTGTAAATCATACTAGCAGTAGGCCTTGAAGAATAATTGGTTTCCATCACTGCTGAAACAATGGAACGTCTTGCTTTCTCATATTGGAGGACTGCACTGGGAAACATCCCAGACCAGTACCACAGCCACATCCTAAGAGCAGCAGCATGGGAACCCTAGTCCTGAGGATTGATATCAGGGGCTTATTTAAGAGGCTATTAAAACTATGTACATATTTGAGGGGGGATCAGCCTCACAGTTCAGAATGTGAGTGAGTTTTGCACGTTACCTGCTATGATCCCATCCATTTGCTCCAAGGCGGCTGCCAACATCTCGCTGGCATCGGACATCATCTTCACACCCCCCACTGTGAATCTGAAAGAAAACAGAAGTGTCAAGAAAAAGACCAATGTCGCCTCAACAGCCATTGCCCAGAAGACTACAGCCATTGCCCAGAAGACTACAGCCATTGCCCAGAAGACTACAGCCATTGCCCAGAAGACTACAGCCATTGCCCAGAAGACTAGAGTACAGTACAAGTTAGACGATGTGCGTGTAAAAACATCAGTCTGAAAATGTATGGCATTTCAAAGGCTTTTAAAACTTGAGCAGTAAATTACATTAACCCCCTGTGAAGTTCAAGTCTACACATTACACACAGACAGAACTAAAGTGGACAGAGACCACCCAAGAGTCAGGACCCCCTACATTACAACACTAGCAGATTTGACAACTTTAGTGGTAATTACAGTAATATTTGATAAAAGGCGTTTCTATGCACCTTAATTTGTAAGCCACTTCCTGGTAGTAAGGATAATGTTCTAGCCTACAGTTAGTTGTAGAATGAAACTGCAAATAAGATGTAGGTTTTTCTCCCTCCATGTGAATGGGACATTAGTGAATTCCCATGTCTTGTGTGATCAAGTGTAATTACAATGCATGGCAGAGGAACTGTGGAAAAGGATAGTCTCCATCTGTTTGATAAGCTCGCTAAACAGGAAATTGAAGCCCAATTGTCTGGTATTTTTTTGTTTGGGGGCATTATGGTGTCCCTGGTACATTTGAATGAATATGAAATCATATTCCCCATTAAACATTTTTTTTTTTTAAATACATCAAATTGAAAAGGTTTCTAAAGAATATATTATCCATCATGAATATTCATGGTTGTATGATGACATTTTAACTGTTGTATTTCTCCCCCGATGCACTGGCTGAAAAAAATGTGTCCTAGTGTCCTAGCCTCCTACCTCAGAGTCAACAGCTTTACTCCTACCATACATGCATTCTCCTATACTGTAAATCTAGTGGCCTGAAGTTGTTGGGCATTTTTGTGCCTCACAACTTCCCCATTGATGACCGCATTTAGGACAGACCTCAGCAATTAACTTTAATAATGGGGTCAAGACTCAAGCCTATGACTGTGTGTTTACTTGGAAATAGTTTGGGGCCTATTGGGTGTTTCCATGGAGCAGGTGTGGGGCAACTGGGCCACCTAATGAAAAGAGAGGATAAGGTGATTGTAAACTGCCAGGCTGTTACCCATCATTGGCATATGGAGATTTCCAATGTAGGCCAATGTTCTTAGTTGATATTGACTGTCTAGGTAAAAACAATTGATCAGTGCCACTGGAATCAAAACCAGAAAGGAATCTAGGACCATGGCATTGCGAGTGAAGTGAACTATAAGTAACCACAACATGAGAGTCAAAAACAAAGAGAAGCTCTCAGAGGCAAAACCATAACAGTGATTTCTCACCCCAGCAAAGATTCGCTGAGACCAGTCATGGGGATTGAGAGTTGGTTCTTATCTGGAATAATGGAGCCATTCTACCAGGGATCACTCCCCACAGCGTGTTGGCTTGACTGGAAATCCAAGCTTCCATAACAAAGCATCACTCCCAGCCTCCTGACCTCAGGATGTCACATGCAGCTCATTCACTTAAATGGACCAGATAACTTCACTTTCATGGTAGGCCTAACGTTATATTACATATTGAAATCACAAAAATAAATGTACAATCTGAATGAGAAATGTAAAATAGCCTAAGAGGATATGAAATCATCACGACGCAAAGTCAATTGAATTGGAGGGTAATGAGAGCGCTCTCCTTGTCCAGGGCAGAAGGGCAGCATAACTCAGTGTTGGAGGGGGGGGGCCTCTTATAGCCTCATTGATCTTTATTAGAGGCAGGGAGAGGGAGCCTGCACATTCAACACTGAGGGCATTGTGTCCGGTCACTCACTTCCATCATGGGCTACATGGGTAATACTCCCTCCAAAATAGGCTCACATTCACCTTGCTATACAGCTGCACTACTCAAACAATGATTCATTGTGCCAGCGATGGAAGTGCAACTGAAAAGGGAGTAGCGCAAACAGAAACGTTATCCAGTAGAAAACAATTCCCATTTTATAAAGATGCCCACATAATTGTCTTGGATGGTTCACAACCTTCAAAAAGCCACATAAAGCAGAATCAATGTTCATTGTACATTCCAACTGAATTAATCTGAACGGCGTTATCGTCAAGATTAATTATTTGCTGACTTTTTCGGCTGAAATGTAATGCACCAAACATCTTAGTTAGATGTAAAATTACACAACTAAGATCTCGTCGGGAAAAACTTCAAAACTAATGACACATTTCTTGAGTTATCTTACATTAATGCTGATTATTTTGGAGGAAGTGTATACTGGCTACAGCATCTCAAAATGGACACTATTGCCGCTCTTTCTTATAAGAGAGTACGCGAGCACACTCATTCGGTTAGCCGAGTATTGCTAGGCGCCAGCCAAACTGAAACATGGTGACGCCTTTAGTACCATTGCTTTTTCCTCCCAAGGCATTTCCTTCTGATGGAGGGCCATCTCACTCTAGGGAGGGAGGCAGCTTTATTTGGTCAGCCGTCTGTCTCACACCCCAAGAGGGAAACCCAAAACGTGGTTGTGTTTCTAACTGAAACAGCAGTTTAAGAATCCAAACATGAACGTTCCCTCTCTGGGATAGTAAAATGAAACTAACAAGGAGCATAAAGAATGGGCAGAGGTAAGGAACTAAAGCAGGCAAACTTAAGTTACTGTGACATAATTCAGGTGGTCGAATCCTTCGAGACAGAGGAGTTTGTACAAAAGTTTCTACCAAAGATTAAAGATCAGTAAATTTGCCAAGATATATAACTTCTTTAACTTTCATCCTCTTTTACCCCTTCTGCTTCTCTCACAGCTTGAGGTCACAGTAAATTAAATGGTACATTCTGGATCAGAATATGAGTATTATTCCAGTCTCACATGACTGATAGTTAATAGGGGGTGACCATAACAGTTAACATGTGATGTAAATACATTAAATGGGCAAACCAGAGTTGTCTTGTGGGTGTGCTATATTCACATATTGTACCCTGACAGGTACTGTTTGTCCCTCATGAGTCACCGTAGCAACAACATAGTGACTCTGACTATTTTAACCAAGTGGCTAAGATAAATCAAGAAATCTGTCATTAAGGTGTTTGTGCACCTTAGCAATTTGAAATCTAACTAAGGTGTTTGGTGCAGTATTTCTCAAGTAAAAAGGTTGCATTAAAAACTAGTCAGTGCATTGCATACAGTGTATCAAGTGAGGAAAGTCTGGCTATGTCCTCAGGACTGATTTCTTAGAACAGGTCTACAACGTCCTCATCTGCAAGCTGTCAAACTACCCTATAAATGTCCATTGAAACGGACCCATGAGCACCAACACCTGAAGTTCATAGGTGCATGTCAAATTGTGTGTCAAATGAAAGCGAAGAGTCTATATTTTTGTGAAATGAAGGCATAAACATTTTCCATCTTAAATTTGGCAAAAGTAAAGTATTTGATTTCTGGATTAACAGATGGAAACATGGTCTTAGAAAACATCTACCAGAAAAAAATAATTAAAAAGGTATCAGAAATACATCAAAACACAATAATGTTGACGTAAAGTCCCCTACCAACTAATATCAACACATATTTAGTTTGATACATTTTTTACCTCCACATCTAAGAAATATTGTGCCTTGCAATTCCTTAATTTAAAAAATAATTTAAACTTAGATATTTTCAAATCTCTCCCCCTCACGAGGGAGGATAATGAGTTCACAGAAGTAACAGGTAAATGTTAGACCTTCCAATTAGTTAATTAAAATTGATATCAGTAAAATCATTAAGTGACTAAAACTCGTAATTCCGTAACTAAATTGTTATCGCAATTACGCAAAACAATCTAAGGAATTATTGCAACTGAATTGGCTACAATGAGAAATTATAAGTCACAAACCAAGGTTGGGTCACCTGCTACTGTCCTTCTATTGGCATACTGTTATGTTCAGCTCATAACTGTTTTGTCTTTCTGTTGACTGGTGGTCAAACTAAGAGAGTTAAAACAGTCAGTCTGGATAATCTCTCAGTCTCCGTCAAACCCTAACCAGGACGACACTGAGCCAATTGTGCGCCGCCCTATGACACCTACCTATGACACCTACCTATGACACCTACCTAATGAGCTCCCACTCCTTCCATTTACTTTAACCAGGCATCCTCACCCACTGAGCACCGACCGACACCGGACGTCGAAAAATAGTTAATATTCGGTCAGTCCACCCTGGCCTTGATGTTAACGTCCACAGATGGACCGGACCAAATCTGAACCCATCATAGACATTTGTTTCACAAGTTTGGATAGTACAGTATAGTAGTATATTGTATTGAGCTGTACTCTACCATATTCTACTCTACTGTAACTGAGCTCCTGTCCAAACCTGTGAAACATGAAATTAATTTCCATAATTATGCATTTCCGACATATTGGAATCGGACAATATTAGCTAAAAATGCCGGCATCGGCCCAATGTCTAGTTTAACGCCGATGTGCATACCTATATAACGTACACTACCGTTCAAAAGTTTGGGGTCACTTAGAAATGTCCTCGTTTTTGAAAGAAAAGCATATTTTTTGTCCATTAAAATAGCATCCAATTTATCAGAAATACAGTGTAGACATTGTTAATGTTGTAATTACTATTGTAGCAGGAAACGGCAGATTTTTTGGGAATATGTACATTGGCGTACAGGGGCCCATTATCAGCAACCATCACTCCTGTGTTCCAATGGCACATTGTGTTAGCTAATCCAAGTTTATCATTTAAAAAAGCTAATTGATCAATAGAAAACCCTTTTGCAATGAGTCAGATGCGAGGGATATACTATGGACACCCGACCAGGCCCAGATCCCCGTGATTCGCTGGAAAAGGAAATGTAGGTTTCGCAGAAAGAGATAAGGATGCCATGTGAGGATCAGACGAAAAGTGGATACACTCCCCTTGGCTTCCATTCTGCTAGCTAACATTCAAATCGCTGGAAAATAAATGGAACAAACTGAAAGCACATATATTCTACCAATGGGACATTATTAAACAAATATCTTTTGTTTCACCAAGTCATGGCTGAACAACGACATTAAGAACATACAGCTGGCAGGTTATACACTATCGACAGGACAGAACAGCAGCCTCTGGTAAGACACCAGGCGGGGGCCTATGCATATTTGTAAGCAATAGCTGGTGCACGATATGTAAGGGTTTTGCTCGCCAAAGATAGAGTATCTCATATAAGCTGTAGACCACATTATCTACCTAGAGAGTTGTCATCTGCATTTTTTCGTTAGGGTTTACATACCGCCACAGCCCGAGGCTGGCACTAAAACTGCACTCAATGAGCTGTATTCCGCCATAAGCAAACAGGAAAACGCTCATCCAGAGACGACGCTCCTAGTGGCAGGGGACTTTAATGCAGGGAAACTTACCTCATTTCTATCAGCATGTTAAATGTGCAACCAGGGGGGGGGGGATTATTCTAGACCACCTTTTCTCCACACACAGACACGTACAAAACTCTCCCTCACCCTCCATTTGGCAAATCTGACTATAACTCTATCCTCCTGATTCCTGCTTACAAGCAAAAATTAAAGCAGGAAGAACCAGTGACTTGGTCTATAAAAAAGTGGTCAGATGAAGCAGATGCTAAACTACAGGACTTGTTTGCTAGCACAGACTGGAACATGTTCCGGGACTCTTCTGGTGGCATTGAGGAGTACACTACATCAGTCACTGGCTTTATCAATAAGCGCATCGAGGACATCGTCCCCATAGTGACTGTACATACATACCCCAACCAGAAACCATGGATTACAAGCAACCCGGAAGCTTATAAGAAGTCCTGCTATGCCCTCCGACGAACCATCAAACAGGCAAAGTGTCAATACAGGACTGAGATCGAATCGTACTACACCGGCTCCGACGCTCGTCGGATGTGGCAGGGTTTGCAAACTATTAGACTACTACAAAGGGAAGCACAGCCGAGAGCCGCCCAGTGACACAAACCTACCAGATGAGCAAGATAACTTATATGTTCGCTTCGAGGCAAGCAACACTGAAACATGCATTAGGGCATCAGCTGTGCCAGACAACAGTGTAATCACTCTCTCCACAGCCGATGTGAGTAAGACCTTTAAACAGATCAACATTCACAAGACCGCTGGGCCAGATGGATTAACAGGACTCCGAGCATGCGCTGACCAACTGGCAAGTGTCTTCACTGACATTTTCAACCTCTCCCTGTCTGAGTCTGTAATACCAACATGTTTCAAGCAGACCACCATAGTCCCTGTGCCCAAGAAGACTAAGGTAACCTGCCTAAATGACTACCAACCAGTAGCACTCACATCTGTAGCCATGAAATGCTTTGAAAGGCTGGTCATGGCTCACATCAACACCATCATCCCAGAAACCCTAGACTCACTCCAATTTGCATACCGCACCAACAGATCCACAGATGA
This sequence comes from Oncorhynchus tshawytscha, assembly GCF_018296145.1. Taxonomy (NCBI): domain Eukaryota; kingdom Metazoa; phylum Chordata; class Actinopteri; order Salmoniformes; family Salmonidae; genus Oncorhynchus; species Oncorhynchus tshawytscha. Next base: position 19,958,762 of record NC_056445.1, read on the forward strand.
TGCAATCTCTATTGCACTCCACACTTCCCTTTCCCACCTGGACAAAAGGAACACCTATGTGAGAATGCTATTCATTGACTACAGCTCAGCGGTCAACACCAGTGCCCTCAAAGCTCATCAATAAGCTAAGGACCCTGGGACTAAACACCTCCCTCTGCAACTGGATCCTGGACTTCCTAACGGGCCGCCCCCAGGTGGTAAAGGCAGGTAACAACACATCCGCCACGCTGATCCTGTATGGCCCAGTACATCACCAGGGCCAAGCTTCCTGCCATCCAGGACCTCTATACCAGGCAGTGTCAGAGGACTCCAGCCACCCTAGTCATGGAATGTTCTCGGCTACCGCACGGCAAGCGATACTGGAGTACAAAGTCCAGGTCCAAGAGGCTTCTAAACAGCTTCTACCCCCAAGCCATAAGACTCCTGAACAGCTAATCAAATGGCTACCCAGACTATTTGCATCTGCACAGTTCCTCCACTAAATGTATTTTTGTAAATTTTTCTGTAGAAGTTGTTAAAAGTAGTCCTTGTGCATAGAGTTGTATGGTTTGTTAAACTTTGAAATCAATGGTTTTCGTTTGTTTCTTTAATTTAAAATGTATGTCAAAGCTTGATTCTGTTACCATGGAATCGCCCTAAAGCACAAGCTTTATCAGTGCCCAAAATCACTCGCTAGCTAAGTTTCAACTCTGTGTTTGTCAATGACGCTACATAACAGGTAGTAGCTAGCAGGTACAGTGAGCCACATTCAGCTTATTAAGTCACTGGCAAGATGTGCGCTCCGGTGCCGTTTTCTTTTTTTTACACCTTTCTCAACATCTATTACCAGAATGTGAGTGGCTGGCAGTGTTTCATAAGGAATCATGTTACAAAACAGATCGCACGGCAATACAAGATGCTCGCCAATTGGTTTTGGAATATTGATAATACAATATATCAAGAGTGCTCTGTTAGTTTCAATTCTGCCCCAAAAAAGTGGCAGACTCAAATGATTGACACCAAACACATCAGCAAGTGGCCACTCCATAAAGGGCCTAGGGCCAAAAGTTATTTCAACATAATGTGTGGTCTTATGTAAACCAGTCTGAGGCACTGTGTAATGGGCAGGTCTGTCTCACTGTCTGGAGGTTCTGGTTGCTATGATTGGATAGAGCGTGGGCAGCTGATGGAGCGCAATCAGTACAGCTGCTTCTCTAGTGTTAGTGGGCACTGGGCATGATGATTGCAATCCATACCCAACCCCCTAGTAAGTCATGAAAAACTAACGTACAAAGTCTCGTACAAAACTGAGTTGACTTACTGACCAAAATTATCCTGTAGTCAATTTCAACACTAGAATTGATGTTCCTGACTCATACCGATGCCACAAAGGCTGTTTAAAACCAAATAAGTTGGTTCTAAAAAGGGGCAGTTTACATTTAATAGCTGAGAACATGGCCTTTATCTAATATTAAAATCTGGACCTAATTGAAATCAACTGAAGCAAACCTTTTGAAAGTAGAGTACAATGGACAAAATGGAAAAACAAGTACAATTGTAATGCGTGTCTTTACTAAAACGGGTAGTGGGAATTAACACCACATAGCCCATCTTCTCACAATGACTCACTGAACCAGTAAAGTACCACTCTATGGTGAAGAAGAAAGAGTTTTCCATTGCTGTTATAACAATCAGTGGCTGGCAGATTCACCCAAACAAGTTTTAAAACCACAATCTATTCAGCCTTGTAAAGTACTGTCTGCCAGTAATGGCAACTCGTCGGCTCAAGGCTACAGGCAGTTCTACTGTGGGTAAGGCATTGAAACTTTCATTCCAGAGCAGTTCAGTGCTCAGTATGTGTCAGTTCAGTAACCAACACCAGCATCTCTGTGACCTGTATGACCAGCACTCTGTAACACCCTCCCCTGGATTCCTTCAAACCTCCTCCAGAATGATTTTCTCTCTCTCTCAAAAGTTTGGACACACCTACTCATTCAAGGTTTAAATGTACATTGTAGAATAATAGTGGAGCTATCAAAACTATGAAGGAAAAAAAGTGTTAGAAAATATATATTGATTTGCCTATTTGAGATTCTTCGAAGTAGCCACCCTTTTCTTTGATGACACCTTTGTACACTCCTGGCATTCTATCAACCAGTTTCACCTGGAATGCTTTTCAAAAGTCTTGAAGGATTTCCCACATATGATGAGCACTTGTTGCCTGCTTTTCCTTCACGCTGCGGTTCAACTCATCCCAAACCATGTCAATTGAGATATTGCTTTTTGTTTGGTATACATTTTAAAGTGAAACATGTGACTGTCAGCGTAATTCTGTTACCATGGAGTTTCCCCTAATATAATCTCACTTACTCACAGATAACAACCAATCCACTACACTGGGTATTGTGTGTAAACTCCTCTGAACAACCAGCAGGTCGCTTCTTTTTCAAAGCATCAAAGCTTTCCAAGTCCTCAGACAAAACTAAGGTCTACCACTAGAAAATAAGACATTTCAATCTCTTTGGGGAGAAGGTTCTCTACGTGAACGCTTTCCTAGTAAGGCCTCATTATTGAATGTGTGCATTGTAAGCGAAGGCTAACCCATTTGTCTCAGGTTTGCCTTTGAAATCATTGGGTAGCTGTTATTTTGGTTTATTTACATAGTTTGACAACCAGTAGAGATATGGAGGGGGAGGGGCGACTCATACGAAAAGAAAAACACACTGCCTGGCCCATTGACGAGCCTCACACACACTCGAGCACTCGTACACACACACACATTCTAATAGCTACGAGGCTATAGAGTTCCAGCTGTGCTTCAGAACTAAACTGGCGTATGCAATTGTCTCCCCTTCAGCTGGTGAGCTGTTGTTTAACAGGGGGCTCAGTGTAGGGTAGAGAATTGAAATACCCCCATATAGCACAATGATTCCGTCATACAAATGATGAATGTCTTAAAAGTAGTACTGGATGTTGGTTTGGTCATACAGCACCTAAATACACAACATCAGGCGCTTTCAGTCTTCAGTGCCAGGATGTAAAGCAAAACAAAAACATACAACTACATGAGGTCAGGTTGCAGTAGTAATAGTAGGCTGGGACTTCACCCCTGTGGTCGTGGTGGCCGTAGACATGGCACACAAACAGCTCTTTGTCCTGCACAGAGTCACATGGAAAGCAAGGGATAGAGAACACAAGGTATGGACGTTTTACACATGTCCCAACTAAATTACAGACAAAAACACACTTGGGGGGCAACTAGGCAAGGTCACAGGCAGGGCAGAGTACAGGGAGAAAATGCTGTGTTGGACATCTTACTACATGTCTGACTGGCCTTATTGTTCCCTTAGTTGTGGTGACTTATAGGCCTCAAAGACCCCTTCCAAACAGACTGGTGTTATTATTCAACACACTGCAATTCTGAACAGAGCAATAAAAAAACACCCCATCACAACTAATAGCCACGCTGAAACTGAATGTCAGTTTAATTATGGATTTCCTATGTATGTCCTGGGGCTAGTCATCATTAGCTGTAGTTGTGATGCACAGATGTTTGACTATCTGCCACGGTAGACTGAATATGAATTTTGAAGCAGGGCCTGAAAGCTTGGCATGGCTGAACACAAATAAGACAGAGACAATCATCTCTGAAGTTAGGCTAGGCTATAAAGTGAACAAGGTAGCTGGTCAAAGCATCCCTGCACTCAGGATGACCTTTGCCTTGTCCAGTTAGGAAGTCCTTCCTGTCACATGCGTGAGAAAGGTCTTACTTTCAGTCACACTGCCGTTTTCCCAGCTACTACTCAGGGCTCTACGCTGACCTTTTTACAAGGAGCAAGTGTTCAACTTGTCCGAGGTTTCGTGGGAACAGAAAGCACATTATTGCCATCAGGAATTCCTTAGGCTACTGTAAATGCAAATATGTGTATAAGAATTCAACAACAAATGCAATAAACGAAACAAAGTCTTCACGTTAAAATGTCAAGTACAAGGATCAGGTCTACCCCAGCAATGGCCCAAACTGTTTCTCAACATTCTGTGTTTGACCAAGAGTTGTGCCTAGGAGCTGTCCCACCACTCAGAATACGCCACCGCAGGAGTCGTCCTCCAGAAGTACAGATGGGATGTCAACGTGTGGGGAAAGTAGGTCGGAATAGTGGAGAACGGCCTCAGGACAAAATCTGGTAGAATGGGTGCAGCTGAAGGTTTTTTTTAAGCTAGATGCTAGACATCTATTCATTTACAATAGCTAGGATAGCTGGGTCTGTCAAATAACTCAGTCGAACACTGGATGAAGGAGCTGTAGGCTAAAATACTTTGCTCTCTGCTCTTCACAACAAACTAGGACCAACCCACACTATATCAATGAACTTCACCTCTGCTGGAACTGACTCAACTCTGCCGGAGGGTCAAACTGACAGGACATACTGCATGAGGAAATTAAAAATGTCAACAAAACTATTCTGCACATAATACTGACATTTTCTTGAAAAAAACTTTTCATAGTGTGATTGCTACAGTCAAAAAGTCAGCATCAAGCACATTCACATGATGAGTACCCTCGTAATGACACCATACTCAGGATTCCTTATGGTTATCGTAATTAAACGATAATAGAGATGACCGGGAATGTTCTCTTGATAAATGTGTGAATTTGACCATTTTACTGTCCTGCTAAGCATTCAAAATGTAACGAGTACTTTTGGGTGTCAGTGAAAACATATGAAGTAAAAAGTATAATTTTCTTTAGGAATGTGGTGAAGTAAAAAAGTTGTCAAAAATAGAAATAGTAAAGTACAGATACCCCACATAACTTAAGTGGCAACGCTACTTTCAAGTATTTTTACTTAAGTACTTTACACCACTGACCATTATGTAAAAGCTTCAGTTGCATGCAACACTTTTTAATATTAGTGATGTTATTGCTCATTGCTACACTGCAACCATAATCAAGAGTTGTGGTAAAGGTGAAAATGTATTCAATGTATCAAACTGTTGCCCATTCATTGTTTCCTGTACTTGCCAACGTTTTCGCAGTCTCATCAACTGATTAACGTACTGATAGCTGTGGACAGCAGTATCCTAACTCAATGAGAAAATAACTTTCCAAGAAAGTTGGTGTCAAATATTTTCAACTGTTTTTCAGTTTAATAGAAATACTACTGTTATTGGCCATAAATAACCCAATGGCGCAGACTAAATGTAAACCATACAATTGAAGTAAAAAAAGTCAAAAAAAAGTCAAAAAAGTCAAAGTACAAAAAAAACTGGTCCGTGATGACTGAAATACAAAAAAAAAAAACACTTACCCAGTTCTAAAAGGAATAACTTCACAGACGTCGACTCCTTGACCGGCGACTTTAACGCTACTCCAAAAGTTCACTTTTCAGGGCTCTCTCGAGCCGTACGCAAACACCTACGGATAGAGCTGCATGGCGAATTCCCAACTTCCCACCGCGCATGCGCCAACCAAGGCCAATCACAGACCACTCTATTGTGTTTGCTATTCAATCCAATTTCAACCCTGTGTAGGTCAAATTACTTTTTGATTTTAATACAATTGGTTTTCATTTTGGAGGGAATAAAATAACTAATAGAAAACTGACCATTATACATGATACAAATAACATCTATATGGGTGTGAGTTATCTTATGTGTTTTACTTAATGAATATCAATCAGATTGAATACCATATCGTACTGATATGAATATTATTTTGTTGCTCCACCAAGCTGTCTGATAACTGTTTGTTAACAGATTGTCTGTCAGGTTTTTACACAACAGCTGTACATTATGAGTGTTGCTCCTTGTCTCAATCTTTGAGCGACGATGGTGTAGGACATAATTTCATCATTTTAGGTTCTGATGGTCTCTACGCAACATAACTTAGCTTGGTGAGCATTCTGCTGTAGGCTGATTTGATGGACTGTCTAAGGGCACTTCAGTAATCATTACAATGAGTTTAGAGTTGGGAAGTTATGGAAATTGGGTGCACTCTGAAAATAACAGTGGCCAACAGGCAAATTGACACAGGATTAAATCCTAGTTGTATCAAAGGAAAAGATGCACTGGGAAGATACTACTGGGCTCCTGAGTGGCGCAGCAGTCTAAGGCACTGCATTTCAGTGCTAGAGGTGCCACTACAGACCCTGGTTTGATCCCGGGCCGTATCACAACCGGCAGTGATCGGGAGACACATAGGGCGGCGCACAATCGACCCAGCGTCGTCCGAGTTAGGGGAGTGTTTGGCCGGGGTATGCCGTCATTGTAAATAGAATTTGTTCTTAACTGACTTGCCTTGTTAAATAAAGGTTAATAATAATAAAATAAAAACAAATAAACCAACAGCCAGTTGAGCATAACCTTTGCTTAGAGTACTAAACTCCATGGTGAAGGAAGTTTCTGATGACTCCTCCAACAGAGTGGAGCAGAGACCAGACTGGGATCTAGCTCTGACTACATCGATTTGCCCAAGGTCAATACTTCAAAACATTTCAATTGTGGAACACCTACAGTGTACCTACACTTGTCCTCTGCAGTTGCATGCCTTTCTTTGTTTGCTGAAATCCAAATACAACCACCGACAGTTTGCCCATTGCTTTTGCTCTAAGACGGCAACTACGTTATGTGCCAATTGAATCTCAAAAAGGAAACAGTTGGTGGTTGTATTCTATTAACATTTATTGAAAAAGTATGGGTTTCAGCAAAGAAAGGCACACAACTACAGAGGACAAACATATGTACACAGTAGGCATTTCACAATTTACATTTTTTAAAGTATTGACCTTGGACATACTGATGTAGTCAAAGCTGGATTCCACAAGGCCTGGCCTCTGCTCTACTCAGTTGGTGGAGTAACCAGAAACTCCCTTCACCCAGGAGTGTATAGTCCACTAACCTTTGCTGGGCATGAAATCAATTCTGACTGCCACTCTTGGAGTAAAGCTAAATGTCTCTCTCTAGTGGTTTTAACAGTCACAGTGCATAATTGATACTGTCAATATATCCAACATAGCCAGCAGCACTGCAAAAACAACACATTCCTGAAACAATAAATTCCTTGTGGCCATCACCTTGGCAACTGGGTGGATCCAGCAATTAATTTCCTGTCAACTCTATCATTTACTTACTACATACACATCCTCATGGGAGATTCCATTAAGTCTGGAGGAATGTGAACATATTTTTGTTTATATCTCTTCCTGAAAATCACCACTTGAATGAAGGAGGTTACAGTCACAGGTAAAACAGATAACATATTTAATTATTATAACAAAAGTAGGTCATGTAATTAAATCAGCTGCTGATATTCACTGGTATTAGGCTTACATAAAAATCAATTTTATTGGTCACATACACATATTTAGCAGATGCTATTGCTGTGTAGCGGAATGCTTGTCATTGTTGTTGTTTCAGATATGCATGGTCTTAATTCTCTGTTTGCATTCTTTTGCACAAACCAGTGGATGCTCTGGAACAGGTAAGTGTTTGTCCAGGGTAGAGCAAAAGCATGCACATCCAGTAGCTACCTGAGAACGGCTGATAATGGAGCTCTGATTGATAGAGGAGACAAAAGAACCAGCAGGTGGAGCTGGAGCAGTTCCTACAGCTTAGGGATAGACCTGTAAGGAAATGAGTCACCTGGTCTTGACTTAGATATGATGAATATGGTATAACTACCTACAGTAATAACAGGCAGGTGATAATGGGACACATATTACTGTACTTTACAGGACTACATGGAATTACTGTAAGTATGTCCTTATTATCTCTCAGAGCATTAGATGTATCATATTTCACTTGATACAAAGGAAGCATTGAACTAGCTCTCACACAGTGCTCTAGCTTGACCCTTTACAATGTACAGTCGTGGCCAAAGGTTTTGAGAATGACACAAATATTAATTTTCACAAAGTCTGCTGCCTCAGTTTGTGTGATAGCAATTTGCATATACTCCAGAATGTTATGAAGAGTGATCAAATTAATTGCAATTAATTGCAAAGTCCCTCTTTGTCATGCAAATGAACCGAATCCCCAAAAAACATGTCCACTGCATTTCAGCCCTGCCACAAAAGGACCAGCTGACATCATGTCAATGATTTTCTCGTTAACACAGGTGTGTGTTGACGAGGACAAGGCTGGAGATCACTCTGTCATGCTGATTGAGTTTGAATAACAGACTGGAAGCTTCAAATGGAGGGTGGTAAGTGGAATCATTGTTCTTCTTCTGTCAACCATGGTTACCTGCAAGGAAACACGTGCCGTCATCATTGCTTTGCACAAAAAAGGGCTTCACAGGCAAGGATATTGCTGTCAGTAAGATTGCACCTACATCAAACATTTATCGGATCATCAAGAACTTCAAGGAGAGCGGTTCAATTGTTGTGAAGAAGGCTTCAGGGCGCCCAAGAAAGTCCAGCAAGTGCCAAAGTTGATTCAGCTGGGGGATTGGGGCACCACCAGTACAGAGCTTGCTCAGGAATGGCAGCAGGCAGGTGTGAGTGCATCTGCACCCACAGTGAGTCGAAGACTTTTGGAGGATGGACTGGTGTCAAGAAGGGCAGCAAAGAATCCACTTCTCTCCAGGAAAAACATCAGGGACAGACTGATATTCTTCAAAAGGTACAGGGATTGGACTGCTGAGAACTGGGGAAAAGTCATTTTCTCTGATGAATCCCCTTTCCAATTGTTTGGGGCATCCGGAAAAAAGCTTGTCCGGAGAAGACAAGGTGAGCGCTAACATCAGTCCTGTGTCATGCCAACAGTAAAGCATCCTGAGACATTCATGTGTGTGGTTGCTTCTCAGCCAAGGGAGTGGGCTCACTCACAATTTTGCCTAAGAACACAGCCATGAATAAAGAATGGTACCAACACATCCTCCGAGAGCAACCTCTCCCAACCATCCAGGAACTGTTTGGTGATGAACAATGCCTTTTCCAGCATGATGGAGCACCTTGCCATAAGGCAACGGTGATAACTAAGTGGCTCGGGGAACAAAACATCTATATTTTTGGTCCGTGGTCAGGAAACTCCCCAGACCTTAATCCCATTAAGAACTTGGGGTCAATCCTCAAAAGGCGGGTGGACAAACAAAAACCCACAAATTCTGACAAACTCCAAGCATTGATTATGCTAGAATGGGCTGCCATCAGTCAGGATGTGGCACAGAAGTTAATTGACAGCATGCCAGGGCAGATTGCAGAGGTTTTGAGAAGGAAGGGTCAACGCTGCAAATATTGACTCTTTACGTCAATGTCATGTAATTGTTAATAAAAGCCTTTGACACTTATGAAATGCTTGTAATTATACTTCAGTATTCCATAGTAACATCTGACAAAAATATCTAAAGACAGTGAAGCAGCAAACTTTGTGGAAATTAATACTTTTGTCATTCTCAAAACTTTTGGCCACGACTGTACCATATGTGGTTCTACCCCACAGTGTATGAAAAAACATGTAGTGCCCAGGTCCTCCCACAGTTGTGTATTATGTGACTGGAGTCCTTGCCATTTGCAGTGAGAAAGCGAGGTCAGTACAAGTCAGTCAGCCACATTAGCCATTAGGTCAATGGACCACTTACGACAACAACAGGACAGACTTACATGTTGTAGAACTTCACATCTTGCCCAAAAGGCAGCCATTATGCTGTTGCCATGCTAACATACCGGAGCCATTAAACTCTCAAACAGACTTCACTCTTATGTGTTGCATCGCATGCCCATCCTCCAGAATCTCACCATCTGGCATACTGTATACCAACATGACCACAGTGTACTAGCATATGTTTTGAAATGCAGATAATCAGAAAATTGCTTCAACGGTCTGTTTAATTACGATAACCATATGGAATCCTGAGTATGGTGTCATTACGAGGGTACTCATCATGTGAATGTGCTTGATGCTGACTTTTTGACTGTAGCAATCACACTATGTAAAATAGCATTAGTTTGAAAGTACAGTTTGTGCTGGTACCTTGTGTATATTGCACAGTACATTGTTGTTCATTCCTAATGAAAACTATTTACCACCCATATTTGTCTGTCCGTACAGTAGATTAATGTATCCTCCTGTATACATTGTATGTATGACGACTGTCTTTAAAGACCATGGCTATGGCAGTTGTGTAAAGAAGATATGAATGATCCATCATAATGGAGATTGACATGGAAGTGTTTGAGGGTGAATGGGCAGCACCGCGGGTATAAACGGTGATATTGCCCCTTTGCACTGTAGTGCACAGCAATGGACTGAGAGCGAATGGATCAAGACTATGGAGTTTTATGACTCAAATGTCTCATGTACTTGATTGAAGGCACCAATAGGGAGCAAGCTAGAAGCTTTTGTCCACAGAAGCTAAAGGTCAAGTTGATCCACTTGAGGTCGTAGTGGAGCACTAAATTGTACTGGAATGGAGCCATTTCTTGTTTCAGAAGTAGGTAGAGGGCAGGTTGTGCTGACTTTAACACCATAGAGTTGATGTCCGCGCCCCTGGGATTTAATTTGTATAATTAAAAAAAATCCCCATCAAAGTCTGTCTGTTTAAGCAACACCCTCAACATGCCCTTATGGTGAATTCAGATAAACTGGCTCTAACACATGTTGAATGGCAAATAAACAGCTGGAGATGAGCTGGTCACAGGTTGTACAAATTGTCAAAGGAAGTTTGGCAATATTCAGACTTCAAATCGTATTGGTCACATACACGTGATTAGCAGATGTTATTGCTTGTGCTTCTAGCTCTGACAGTGCAGTAATATCTAACAAGTAATATCTAAAAATTATACAACATATACCCAATACACACAAATCTAAGTAGGAATGAATTAAGACTACATACATATGGGACGAGCGATGTCAGAGCGGAACGGACTAAGGTAAAGTAGAATAGTATAGAAAAACAGTATATACATATGAGATGAGTAATGCCAGATATGTAAACATTATTAAAGTGACTAGCGTTCCATTCCTTAAAGTGGCCAGTGATTCCTAGTCTATGCCTATAGGCAGCAGCCTCTAATGTGCTAGTGATGGCTGTTTAACAGTCTGATGGCCTGTTTTTCAGTCTCTCGGTCCCAGCTTTGATGCACCTGTACTGACCTCGCCTTCTGGATGATAGTGGGGTGAACAGGCAGTGTCTCGGGTGGCTGATGTCCTTGATAATCTTTTTGGCCTTCCTGTGACATCGGGTGGTGTAGGTGTCCTGGAGGGTGCGTAGTTTGCTCCCGGTAATCCGTATGGCAGACTGTACCACCCTCTGGAGAGCCTTGTAGTTGCGGGCAATGCAGTTGTCGTACCAGGCGGTGATACAGCCCGACAGGATGCTTTCAATTGTGCATCTGTAAAAATTTGTGAGGATTTTAGGTGACAAGCCACATTTCTTTAGCCTCCTGAGGTTGAAGAGGCTCTGTTGCACCTTCTTCACCACACTGTCTGTGTGGGTGGTGCATTTCAGTTTGTCAGTGATACGTATGTACGCCAAGGAACACTTAGAAACACTTGTGATGTGAATACTGATGTTTGTCATTTTCCAGGACTTGCGTTTGGCTAACAGTCTGGGGGGGGGGTTATTTCTTGTCATAACCAATAAGACCATGCTTTTAATGTACAGTCCAGAACATTGAGGATAAACCCATTAGGAGAAACTGTTTCAATGTTGGATACATGAGAAAGCCTTCTCTCGCATTTGTCAAGATCAGTGGGTTTGATAATGGCAGTTGCGAGTTTCTGGACCAGAAGCCACCACACCTGAATGGGGAAGCTTGAGCTCCCCATTCACTGCCTCGCTAGTCTGTATCTCTGTATCTCTGTATCTCTCTGCTACTCTGTTATAGCATCAACTTTGCACTCCTTTTTTTATTTTCTACAATTTTCTTTATTTTTTCTGTTGAAGCGAGGGAGAGGAAGAGGACGACTTCATGACCTGCTTTGACACAATGACCAGTTACTAAAACAAACTGCAAGGTTACGTTTCCTTACCAAATATAAACAAGTGATGGACAGTGAAGGATAGTGTTAAACCCTGATGGACTCTGATGGAAATAGGATGATGATTAAGAGTTGAAAACAATTACCATAATATTGATGATGAGGATGATAATTATAAGGAAGATGTTGAACTGATTAAGCCAAATACAAGAAACACAAGCTAAACCAGCAATGCCGAACGTAGCTCATTTGTAAGGAAAGAACAAATAGTGAATCAACCTGTTGACCTACTCTCTCCCATGACCAGTCAAATTAAAACTGTTTTGTAACAGTCAAACTATTTTATAACAGCCTGCAAGAGCACCTTTCAATATCTAGAGGTTAGTATTGAGAAGGCCCCGAATAACTGTTGCATTCTAATGCGATTCAACCTCTCTCCATATCAACCATTTGAGTGACTCAAGTGCTTGTTCATTCATTTCCACTTCTTGGAAGAATTTATTGTCCCTTATTAGTGGGGAAACTGTCCAGGCATGTTTCCCTTCATCATTCAGCTTCCTGGTGCTTTCTTTCTTACATAACACAGCTGACAGGGTGATAATTAACAAGCTGAGGGAAGTCAGCAGGGTCCCTGGGGTGGCCCCAACCAGACAGGGATGGCTGCTCACTCTTCTGTTTGAACCGTTGCCACGGTTTAATTCATCCTCCCCACTTGTAAAGAGTAATGGGTTTATTTTTACCGATCTACGAACATGATGTTACCGCTTGCCCTCTTGATTTTGCACAATCCCCAAAGGAGTGGTTATATGTTTCAATGTAGCTATTTACTGATACATTTAAAAAACTGTTCAGTATCTTACCTGACTTTTACTGTCAGGAAAACAACGATCCACTATACCTTTCATGATCTGCTGCATGCTGAATAAGATGTTTAGCTCAGCTAGTCTAATGGCTAGCCATTCATATACTGTGCCTTGCAATCAACTCCTGATCTTCTTATTACCACCCCCATGTCATCGCTTTCTCATGGAGGATGATTAGAAAATAACAAAGCCGTCCTTGCTTTTAGCATGGTACAGACAATTTCCTTCCGACTGGTCTGATGAGCATTGCGGTGGAAAGTTCCCATAAAGAAAAATACTTTGGAGCAAATAACTGTAGCTGTCCATCAGCCACAGAACACCCCCTAACATCCCATAATTATCCCTCTGGATGACAGGAGCTGATAAAGAAGAGACCATTGGCCAGTAGGAGAGCAGAGTGAAGTAGCACTTAGAGACGCATGGAGAGGCGCCCAAGGTCAGGGGTCAGTTCAAGAGCACCACACAACAACAGGGAGGAGATGAACCACAGACCCCGGGAGAGACTGTCTCTAACAACATGTGAACCTCTCCAACAGAGTCCTGTATCTGCTTCTTCTTTCATAATCTCAGCACCTTTGTTGGTATACTTTCATATTTCAAGCTTTGGCTTTGTCCATCAAAGAGGTCGGTACAAATAGAAAGATTTAGACTTGAAAGAACATGTTTTTTTTTCTCTGTTCAATGCACAATGAAAGATGTTGACAGACAAATCTATTATCTTTTGATGTTTTTTCTGGGAATGTACAAACCTGTTATCAAAGGCCAAGCCTTGACCAATGTGTGCAGGGAATAAAAAAACAAGAAAGAAAAACTCAAATCTGTCCACATCTATCAATATCTTTACAGTGTAAGAATGTGGACCAGGTAATGAAACTGCATACAGAGAAGGAATCATACAAGAGTATAATATCTGTGCAAATGTTGAACATCGTGGGTGGTAATACTTTATAATATTCCCAATGGAGGACAAAATCACATCTCTCTCTTTTACAACCCAGGAGCAAACTGGAGGGGGGGTCTTGTCATTGAGAAAATGCTGTTTGTGTGGAGAGAAAATAATGTTATCCAAGCACCTCTGTGCTCTATAAATAAAGCTAGCCTTTCTCAGCTTAAGCTGGATGACGAAGGAGTTCAATATTGACATTAGAGATGGAATAGGGAATCCAGCCCGCTATGTTTGTCCAGAAAGCACATTGCTTTTGGATCACTAACTTTACTATTCATCTCAATACGTCTGACCGCTCGCAGCACAAAACTCATTCAGTCATTCTCAATGATGAATCATTCTCAATGTTGAATCATTCTCAATGCTGAGTCATTCTCAATGTTGAGTCATTCTCAATATGGTGCTACTGTACTGGGAGCTCTGCTTGAGGTCCATTTGGTTTCACCTGTCCTTGTGCTTGTCTCCACCCCTTCCAGGTGTTACCCATCTTCCCCATTATCCCCTGGGTACTTATACCTGTGTTTTCTGTCTGTCTGTGCCAGTTCGTTTTGTTCATTCAAACCTATCAGTGGTCAGTGGTTTCCCTTGTGCATGTCTTTGTTATAGTCCCAGTTTTGACCATGTCTGTCGTCCTGTACCGTTGCCCCCACTACTCTCGATTATCGACCACTGCCTGCCTTGACCTGTCATTTGCCTGCCCCTGTTGCTGTAATAAACACTGTTACTTCTACAGTCTGCATTTGGGTCATACCTTAAAATGTCAACTTAATCTACTCCATCAGCCGACTCTCTCTCTGGGAGCAAATGAGCCTGGGGACAACTGAAATGAAACCCAGTGAAAAAGTATTGACTTGAATAACAAGCCTAACCGTCACCTAATATACTTATGTAAAACTCCCTAATGTAGCATCTCTCTGCTATGAGAGGTGTGATTGCTGGTCACTAACAATAACTGTTCTGTTCGGGACCTAGTATCAACAATTGTCTTTCACGTTTAGCACAGTTTCAGGCTGGTGCAGCACAGTCACTTAGTAGGAGCAGAGTAATTGGACCTTTTTCCCTGAGTGGAGAGCATCACTTTGATTTATCTCCAGGTGACAGAGAGAAACCTAGCAACAGACCGTTCCAGATATAGCCTATTGCTGCTTCTCTCTGGATCTCACCAGAGGCTGTCTGGGTCATAGCATGATGCTGCTTTCTGCATCTCACCAGAGTCTGTCTGGGTATGGACACACATGCATTTGGACACAAACACCCTCTTGGACACAAATTCACACAGACACTTGGAACCCCCAGAAATGTGTGTGCTCCAGCATGTACGCACACACAATTACCATTTACGAGACATCCCCTTGGGGTGCATGAGAAATAACCAGCAAAACATATTAGATGCTCAAATCTAATTTTATTTGTCATATTCTCCGTAAACAACAGGTGTAGACTAACAGTGAAATGCTTACTTACGGGCCCTTCCCAACAATGCGGAGATAAAAATAGAAAAGGTATTTAGTTAAAAATAACACAAGGAAAAAAACACAATGAGTAACCATAACTTGGCTATATACACGGGGTACCAGTACTGAGTCGATGTGCAGGGGTATGAGGTAACTGAAGTAGATATGCACACATTGCTAGGGGTAAAGTGACTAAGCAACAGGATAGATAATAAACAGTAGCAGCAGCGCATGTAATGGGTTGAACGGGGCATTGATCTCAGTTGCTGGTGGCCTTCAACTGACTTCCTGAACTGAGCAGCCATCTCAGATATGAAAGTATTGATGCGAAGCTCAGGTTTTCTGTGGAATTTCTCCTTACACATTGGACACAGTCACAGGTCATTGCTATTCCAGTACTGTCCATGTGGACACAACTTGCAGAAGTTGTGCCCACATGGAACAGAGACTGGCTCAATGAACACATCCAGACAGACAGAGCACAAGAACTGGTCTTCAGACAGGAGACTGCTGGAGGTGGTCATATGTAGACAGATCAGAGGTGAAAATATAAAGAATTTCCTGGAATCAGTTGGCTCTCTACAATACAAACTAATGACTAAACAGACAACTTTAGAGATAATATGTTTTGAATAGGGCAAATGAAAAAAAATATTCAGTCAATTCAGGAAGTCAAATGTGGATGTGGGAAAATTTGGACTTGGGAATTTCAGTTGACTTTCTGAACTGAATGAATTGGTTATGATCCCAACCAATCTTTTTTAAATGATTAATTTCAGTGCATTTACTAGGATACCCGCCCATTGGAAATAGCTCTTACCATATATGGGTTTGTTGTTTAGCAACAAGACCAATGCGTGCGTAAATATGGAGCAAAACAGATGGTGTTGGCTTAACGTAAACTCACGTAAACTCGTACATCGCCTTGGTCCGTACAATTGCCCTTATTTTAGCACCCCCAAAACGTAATACTTCCAGATCAACTGTAACGTCAATACCATTGTAAAGCACAATTTCTCCCCTTTCCAACATAATCAATTACATGACCTAAACACTGCCCGTTTCTGCATAATTCAAGCAGGCAATGAGCCCCGTCAGGTCTTTTTAAAAATGGCGGGTGGGGAAGCGAAACTAATTCATGATAGTGAGACGGAGAGATGTTGTGTGGGAAAATTGCTTTTTTTCACTCGATCTGTCCAACTTAGCACCTTATCGCCTCTAAAATGTAAATAAAACACTATAAAGAGTTTATATAATGTGTCATTACATACCTATTTGAAGGTTTGTGTCGAATTTGAATCAGGTTTTTAGGGCGGTGCTAAAGTGATCTTAGAAATAAACAGGGGCTTTGAGAATGATGATCACATGCAATGATGACGCAAAAAATGACTAGGTATCCCCCCTTACCCCCATCACTGTCCATTTCTTGTTTTTAAAGGATGAGAGTAGCGCTACACCTGGTGGAGAGAATTTGTAAGATAGAAATAGTTGCTTTATCTGTGCTATACGTTATGACATGACACGTCCCGATGTAACAGAGGGTCCGTTTTTTCAACTTTTCTCCAATACTATAGAGCCATTACCATGTCGATCAACGCTTGAATAGAAACCTAGTTCACACCCCCGATTTTGAAGTCAACACAGTCGCTACAGTCCCATTAGTTTTCTTTGTAGGCTCGTTTGAATGTTGCGGTTGCACACATTTGTACGGAATGGGGTGAGTTTACGTTACTTGTTGACAATGTGTAAACTATATTTTGTCTTCAATGTTTATTGAAAGCATAAATTAATTTACACAGTGAGTACTTATCTTTCAAATACATCATTACAGTCATACAGTTATTTGGTAGATCGCTAGCAAATCTTTTACCATAATAGCATAACGTGACATCAATCAAAACACCTCAAAACAAGACGTGCGGGGTATCCTACGAAGTAAGCTAGATCTACTCAGTGTTTTCTAAAGCTAACCAACTTCAGTTAGCATCACATTGAAGCTCAGGCTTCATCTATACTATGACGGTGGATATTTCTTGCCTGCCTGCCGCCAACTCTTGCAGGATCGTAACTGCCATCAATCCATGGGCAAGTCAGTGCCGAAATCAAAATGAAGGAAAAGTTATCTTGAAAATCCAGCAGTCTATAGTGTGAAATAGGCCTTTAGAAGTTCAGTCTTCATTTAACTACTTGTCTTTAATGGTGTCTTTGATGTGCTTATCAATGCACAAGAAACTCCTATCGATAAAATAATTGTATTAAGTCATACAATATTTTCAAATGCATTCTGTCATTACTAAATAATGTGATAGCTATTTTAACTTTTTACCATTTTTTATACACACAAAAACATGTATTTAATAAAATATTGAATCGGTCATCTTCCTCGGGGATGATGATGCAATCCTTGCAAGAGGGAGGGAATCTGATTACATATTGGTCCTCAACTCACAACTCTTGTCATTTTTTTCAGGGTAAGTGGAGTTAGCCTGCCCCAGAGCAGGTTAGTTCTTAAGGATTCATTGCCATACAAATTTAATCTGGCTAAAAGGTGAGCCCCTTTCCTCAAACCTGCTTTGTAGGATATCTTTCAGGTATCAATAAAAAGATACAATGAGCTGAAACGAGCCACCTACGATTCCCCGCATGGAAGCTTCTTGTCATTGTTGATAGCTATCTGGCCGTCGAGAATCACAACATTGAAGTGTGCGCATTGTTTTTGTGAAGTTGTCAGCTAACCCATCTACTTCATTGGGGGAAAATGGCTTTACCAAAGGCAGAAGTGTTTAAAATTGCAATATGCAACTTTTTGGGTGACCCACAAAATTCACATAGAAATGTGAGTTGTAGATTTATCCTTCTCATTGAAAGCAAGTCTAAGTGGTATAACTGATCTATGTGTGCTATTTCTACACTTTCGGTTTTGTACTTAAAACAGTTGAAAATACAATATTTTTGGGTACTGAAAATACACTGCTCAAAAAAATAAAGGGAACACTTAAACAACACAATGTAACTCCAAGTCAATCACACTTCTGTGAAATCAAACTGTTCACTTAGGAAGCAACACTGATTGACAACACATTTCACATGCTGTTGTGCAAATGGAATAGACAACAGGTGGAAATTCTAGGCAATTAGCAAGACACCCCCAATAAAGGAGTGGTTCTGCAGGTGGTGACCACAGACCACTTCTCAGTTCCTATGCTTCCTGGCTGATGTTTTAGTCACTTTTGAATGCTGCCGGTGCTTTCACTCTAGTGGTAGCATGAGACGGAGTCTACAACCCACACAAGTGGCTCAGGTAGTGCAGCTCATCCAGGATGGCACATCAATGCGAGCTGTGGCAAGAAGGTTTGCCAGGTCTGTCAGCGTAGTGTCCAGAGCATGGAGGCGCTACCAGGAGACAGGCCAGTACATCAGGAGACGTGGAGGAGGCCGTAGGAGGGCAACAGCCCAGCAGCAGGACCGCTACCTCAGCCTTTGTGCAAGGAGGAGCAGGGGGAGCACTGCCAGAGCCCTGCAAAATGACCTCCAGCAGGCCACAAATGTGCATGTGTCTGCTCAAACAGTCAGAAACAGACTCCATGAGGGTGGTATGAGGGCCCGACGTCCACAAGTGGGGGTTGTGCTTGCAGCCCAACACCGTGCAGGACATTTGCTATTTGCCAGAGAACACCAAGATTGGCAAATTCGCCACTGGCGCCCTGTGCTCTTCACAGATGAAAGCAGGTTCACACTGAGCACATGTGACAGAGTCTGGAGGCACCGTGGAGAACATTCTGCTGCCTGCAACATCCTCCAACATGACCGGTTTGGCAGTGGGTCAGCATTTCTTTGGGGGGCCGCACAGCCCTCCATGTGCTCGCCAGAATGCCATTAGGTACCGGGATGAGATCCTCAGACCCCTTGTGAGACCATATGCTGGTGTGGTTGGCCCTGGGTTCCTCCTAATGCAAGACCATGCTAGACCTCATGTGGCTGGAGTGTGTCAGCAGTTATTTTTTTATTTGACATTTATTTAACTAGGCAAGTCAGTTAAGAACAAATTCTTATTTTCAATGACGGCCTAGGAACAGTGGGTTAACTGCCTGTTCAGGGGCAGAACGACAGGTTCTTTTTGGGGATTTGAACTTGCAACCTTTTGGTTACTAGTCCAACTCTCTAACTACTAGGCTACCCTGCCGCTTCCTGCAAGAGGAAGGCATTGATGCTATGGACTGGCCCGCCCCTTCCCCAGACCTGAATCCAATTGAGCACATCTGGGACATCATGTCTCGCTCCATCCACCAACAGACTGCACCACAGACTGTCCAGGAGTTGGCGGATTCTTAAGTCCAGGTCTGAGAGGAGATCCCTCAGGAGACCATCCGCCACCTCATCAGGAGCATGCCCAGGCGTTGTAGGGAGGTCATACAGGCACGTGGAGGCCACACACTACTGAGCCTCATTTTGACTTGTTTTAAGGACATTACATCAAAGTTGGATCAGCCTGGAGTGCGGTTTTCCACTTTAATTTTGAGTGTGACTCCAAATCCAGACCTCCATGGGTAGATAAATTTGATTTCCATTGATAATTTTTGTGTGATTTTGTTGTCAGCACATTCAACTATGTAAAGAAAAAAGTATTTAATAAGAATATTTCATTCATTCAGATCTAGGATGTGTTATTTTAGTGTTCCCTTTATTTTTTTGAGCAGTGTATATTTCACAACGGTTTAGATGGAACAATGATTCTCTACACTAGCTTGTTTTGTCACAAATTATAATTAGGCAAACTATTAGAATTTTTGCAACCAGGAAATGGCTGCGGGATTTCTGTATAGTTCATCTTTAACAGATGATCAAGCTACAGTATGATGTGTTTACTTGGCCAGGTTAACCTTTATCTGGGCGGCAGGGTAGCCTAGTGGTTAGAGCGTTGGACTAGTAACCGGAAGGTTGCAAGTTCAAACCCCCGAGCTGACAAGGTACAAATCTGTCGTTCTGCCCCTGAACAGGCAGTTAACCCACTGTTCCTAGGCCGTCATTGAAAATAAGAATTTGTTCTTAACTGACTTGCCTGGTTAAATAAAGGTTAAAAAAAATCAAATTTAAAAAAAAATCTACTCACCTGTGTTAATTTGAACTGTTCTTAGGTTATTAAGAGGCCCACAGCGATAGAAGACTGTAGCTGTGTACAGAGATTTCTGAAGAGGAAAGATGTTTCCTTGCCTGATACATGTTTCTTCATTTTAGCAAAATGAAGTTACTCAGCCACTCCCAAAAACTGCTGTGTTGTTTGCCTAGTGCTCGTCTTAAAAGGGACAGATTTAATTTCCTTACATAGGACTGGACTCTCGCTAAACTGGCACAATTTCCTGCTCTCTAATATTTATTATCTTCTGTTCTCTACTAAATAATAGCCTTCTGCTCATATAGTGTAAATAGGGTTACCCATGCTTCTGTATGAAATAGCAGAAGAATTGCTGGTGGAGTGAGATCTGTCCTCCTTCCTCTAAGTGGTGCAATAGTAGTGACTAGGGCACTGGACAGGCAGTAAGAATTCACCCCAGACTATCAGGCATAAGTTCCACAGTTTCAAGTGCCACAGGACAGCAGTCAGCTGTATGCACCAAACCACTTAGAATCATAATTGCAAGAAGCAAACAAACACTGCCACACATTCCAGAGAGTCACTCACATATACCAAAGAATGGAACATCACTTTTCACCACTTTTTACGTTTCATTTGCTGAAATCTGTGATGCAACCTTTTATACTTTAAAAATGTATTTTACCAAACATTCATTAGCAAAAGCACGCACACACCAATTTTAGTAACATGCATTTGAATTTCAAAGTGAGTATTTCACCAACACCTTAGTTATTTTAGTGCCTGGATTTCACTGAGTAGACTCCATGAATATCCTAGATGTTTTGGAGAGCTGACCATCAACATGGTTATTTCAAGGTTAAACCAACCTAATTTTCCATGACAGTGTATGTGTGGGCTGGAGAAAATACTGGCAAAACCCACTGCCTTTTAATTAACCACTACATAACATTGATATGCATGTACATGTGTGAAGCAGAATCACTCCAAGGTAAATCTTTTGATGTTAACAAAGGAAGACAAATTGTGTCCCCACCAGCCCAGCCTTCAAATCATAAACTGTACTATAGAGTGCACTACTGATCAAAACATATTCTTGTCGATTTATGACCTCTGTTTTCTATCCCTTTGAGCGTTGTAGACAGGGCTTTGAGAGAGTAGTAAATTACCGGTATGCGCTATTAAGTGTGCATTGGACGTTGAGAGATTTCTGTTGCAAGCTTGAAAAAGGACAAATGGATTCTGAAAGTGGTTTTTCTAAGAAATTAGAACAAAAGGGAGAATGTAATCAAAATGAAGGCTTATGTGGACAGTGCTTAGTCCTTTTCATACCATTGTGCAATTTTTGTGCAATTTTTATTCTGGGCAGTAATTTATTCTGTAATCTTTGCCTGCCAAGAGGATAAAAACAACACTGTTTAAGAATTTTCTCTCTATGAAGAGAGTCTGACAAATGGTAAATCAGAATAATTATGTACACATTTTTTCTGCTAGGCTTTCCATCTACTTACTTTATATGTATGGTGCCTATAACTTTGATTCACAATGCCTACCATGAGACAGTACACACAATAATAATTATATTCATGAAGTTACTAAAGTGGACTACCCCGTCTCTCCAGAAGTGTAATTCAACACAATTCAACTATGAAAAAGTAGCAAAGATAGCAGAAAAAAAAGTTGATGCTGCCACTGATGATGCCCTGATGCACTGTGGGAAGGTGTGGGCCGCCTAAGTGTAGATTGCACATTTGAGGAATTAACGTACCTCAACCAATGAATAATATTACACTCACTATCTTGATTCTACGTCATACTTTTACACTCTTTGTATGTTCTCTGAATAAGGCTCTCTTCATTGCACACTGGTTTCCACATTCAACACAATCAAAGTCAGAAGTTAGTGAAGCCACACGTCACATAACACATTAGTGCCATTAAGGAAGCTTTGGGTACCAATAAGAAAGCTTGTTCCACGAAAGTGGATTCCAGCAAAGGAGAAAGAAAACTGGAACGCTCCATATAAATGAAGCAAAACCGAAAGAATAACACCCAACACATTATTGAATTGAGAGAACATGAGACAATTCGCAAAAAAGAGCACGTAGCATTTAATATAAAACACCTCAGACATAGGAAGTGTTTCATTATAGATGAGGGTCTGAGTGAGAGATATGGCAGGGGGGGCCTCCATCTTGGTACAAGCCTTTTCCATCTTATCTGATTAGCCTAACCTAAATGATATTAATTGGTGATGTGATATCCCCCAGTTCACTCCGCGGACGGACGACTAAATGAATCATCCCACCCCCCCCCTCTCCTGATGACTTATCAGATCTGACATGTTTGTATGATAAATGTAATTACGTTTATATTGGGCCTCCAATGCTGTCTGCTGAAGGAGATTGCATTACTCATTCATTTGAATGATTCCCCTTAATTTAAAACAAAGCAACTTAATTCTGGAAGGTCCAAAAGAGAATAATATGTTTTTCTGCATGAATAATATAATAATTAAGGGAAGAACTGAGGTGAAACTGCTTTGGGAAACTTTGGGTTAAAATGCTTGACCACTAAAAATTCTTTAGGCATCCAGTGAAAGTCTCAAGCTGAATGACAAAACTATGATGTTGACCTTTGCTCATTATTTGCCATACAAGTTCTGTACACCCAGAGGCATGGCAATGGCTACAGCTAAAAATAAGAGTGACCTTTTTGGTATGAGTTAGACCGAGACACTTTAAGTACACTCTGGTAAAATAATATGAACCAAACATGTAAAGTATAGGAGGATTTTATTGCTATGCTTCACATGGGAATACCTTCCTTAAATATGGATTGTATGTCCTCAGTCTATTGAAGTCTGAACTATTGACCCAAACCACATTGTCATTGATCCAAGTAATGTGGACTCTGAGATAATGTCAATGATCTGCGACATGAATGTTTAAATGACCTATCATGTATCTTAGTTATGAACGACAGAGACTGGATTGTACTGTAATTGTCAGGACATTGAGAAAAAGTGTTACCAATACTATGTGTGCGAAATCAAGATATTTCCCAACAAACTTGGACTTTGTATGAGGGCACAAGGCGAGACCCAAATGCAGACACAGGAGGCAGATAGTTGAGCGTTGACATTTATTATACCAAAAGGGGTAGGCAAAAGGCAGAAATCGGCGCTAGGAGAACCGCTGGTTGACTTGGCAAAACAAGACGGACTGGCACAGGCAGGCAGGAAACACAGGGATAAATACACTGGGGACTAATGGGGCAAACAGGAGACACCTGGAGGTGGGTGGAGACAACCACAAAGACAGGTGAAACAGATCAGGGTGTGACACTTTGAAGTAGAACATGGCCTTCTTTAGAGGATAAAGTTCTTGGTTGGCATCAGTACAGGCTGTTCTCAAGCCAAGGCCAAGTGAGTGCCCTTAAAATGCCAGACAGAGAGGAGGGAGAAAGGGTTTTGGCAGATATCTTGTTAAATTAAATCTCTAAACAAACACAATGATAAATTCCACTTGATGATAAGTGACGCATCTACAGCAAACTCCAGAAAGGTTGTTCGGTGAGTGGGTTCATAGTGAAGGTGGTAGGTAGCCTAGCAGTTTGAGCGTTGGGCCAGTAAGTGAAAGGTCACTGGTTTGAATTCCCAAGCAGACAAGGTGAAAAATTGGTTGATGTGCCCTTGAGCAAGGAACTTACCCCTAATTCTCTCCAGGGGTGTTGTACTACTATGGCTGATTGGTTAAAACAACACTGCATCCATCTGGTGTATGTGACAATAATATATTTTTTTAAATGATTATTTGGGTAATGCTCTGTAGGGGAGAGTGGGGTAAGTTGAGCAACCCTTGTTTATAGGAAATTATATACAATGAATGATTTGACCAAATATTTAGGAAGTGGTTGTCATTTCATGGACTCTGTGAAGGGATAAACAAAACTGAAAGTGGTAAGCAAGGAAATCACATGAATTTGTGTTAAATGTTACTTCATGCTTGTATCTAAACAAAAGTAAAGAATTTTTAAAGATTGTTCTATACATCATTTGGGGTCTCTAAGCTTCAATATGAGGTCCTAAACCTAGCATGAAAGTGCATTCTTGTAGCTGTGTGGGCTAATATAGTCAAAATGTTTGCCTTCGGGTAAGTTGAGCCAATAGCAAGTTGATATAAATGTACAATTTTTCTTTCCAGATGTAATGGAAGGCATTATTGCTGGGATTATCACTAGCCACTTTAACTATGCCACTTGGTTTACATACTCATCTCATATGTATATACTGTACTCGATATCATCTACTGTATCTTGCCTATGCTGCTCTGTACCATCACTCATTCATATATCCTTATGTACATATTCTTTATCCCCTTACACTGTGTATAAGACGTAGTTTTTTGGAATTGTTAGTTAGATTACTTGTTTGTTATTACTGCATTGTCGGAACTAGAAGCACAAGCATTTCGCTACACTCGCATTAACATCTGCTAACCATGTGTATGTGACAAATAAAATTTGATTTGATTTGGGATTGGCCATGTTATTAGCTCATATGTTAATAAGTGTTTGTTGGCCTGTGTTAAAAGATGCTTAATTTATTAGACAAAAAGGCAGTTTTGATTGTGTTGAATTGTTTCGGAAAAAAAGATAGACATGGTTTTTAAAGGGTAGTGGCAGTATACTATTCAGTACAGAAATTTGTAGGCGGTTTAACTTAACCTGTCCCGCGACTCGACTCACCCCATACCCGGGGTAAGGACAAGCTACAGTATGTTTTCAAATTGAATGTTTATATTAATTCTGATCGTTTCCAGGGATACACTATAGAAATCTTTGTTAGAAAGAATACTATATTTCCTTTGATGGAGTGATGCTGAATATAAAATTGCTTAACTTACCCCACTCTCCCCTACTGTAAATAGAAGAAAAGAAGTTCAGGCAAGCGGAGGATCCCTTCTGCAGCGACTCAAGCTGGGTGGTAAACGCAGAGTAGGGTTCTATCCGCCTCTCTATCCCCGCTTGAGTCATCAAATTAACATTTAACTGATTTAATACAATGGGAGAAGTCACGATCTCTTTTAAGGGCCTTGATTTTAAAACGAAGTTCTTTTAAAGTTTTGTATAAGGCCTATAACAGCCTGGTGTGTCCCCCACAGTAGACAAGGACACGGAGGCATTTGTATGGGGCAGCCTTCTAATAAGTGGTGAGAATGGCATGGAAATGGAGTGGCCTTTAAAGGTATCCCAATGTTCACCTTAATTTGGATTGCTATCTTTTTTTAGGGACAAGAGAAACTGTATCTAGGCCAACCTGTATCTCCACTAGTATTTGGGTGAAGGATACTGTCTGCAATGGAAAAAAGGTCAACATGGTGCAACAGTCCACTCCCATTATGCAAATACATCCCAAAATTCTCCAAAATCCACCATATCCCAAGTCTCATCTTAAAGGTCAGGCATACTCTAGAAAGCTCAGTCATGCTTGGTTAGATGCAGAGTGCAGAAGAAATGTTACCTAATTCGGAGTCATATTTTCGAGATTATTAATGATGTTATTATAATACTTATGATGACATTTAAATCTTCCCTAAGCCATTCCAGGATTGGAGTTCTGTGGTCTTTCGCATTGCAGAGGAGAACTGGTATATAGACTGTAGCGTCATATTGCTTTGTTTGAACTAATAAGGGTACTCTAGCCTGTCCCATGTTCAGACTCATTTTGCCTTAAAGTGAAAGTATTTTAATTTGAGAGCTTGGGACAATAAGGTTCTATCTGCAAAAAGTTGATCCTGAGATAATTGGCTTTATAGTTCCGAACCCTCATTGGTTTGAATGGTGTCAACAATTTTTTTTGTTGTCTTGTATTCTTTTGAACTTAACATGAATTGGAATATTTAGAGTACTGTATAGTTAGAGAACGTTGAACAGAACAAGGTTATGTCAATAACTACATTTAGACTAAAATGCAGATACAACCTTAAGTCCAAAGCTCTCGAATTACCAAAATACACACCGCATTCATGGATATCTAAACTAGTAACTTCCCTGATACATGTGTAAATATTGTTCAGTAAAGTGGGCCTTCCTGTATAATACTTATGCTAAAATGTTTATTTTATTCTGCTGAGCCGTTTACTCTGTTCATATTCTCATATTTTATTTTGTTGCGTTGTCGAAGGAACCTGCCAGTAAGCATTTCGTTGGATGTGAATACCATGTGTATCCTGTGCATATGACTAATTGAACTTGAACTTAATTTAGTCAAGCAAGCAGACCACGAATAATTAAACTCTAAACCGGACACACAAAGATCCCACATCTACACAGGTATATCAGGGCCTTGATAAAAATGTTAAAAGAGCTGCTCGCAAGGCATTGACAAAAAAAACACACTCCTCTCTATTCAAGGTCTATTTTAAAAGCCTCCTACTCCCTAGCAGAAACCACAGAAGAGATGTTGAACGTATCAGTGTGGTAGTAGACCGAGGGCAAAGTCAAACATCACACGCTACACGATCTCACTGCGTTGACACAATGGATCGGAGACACCTCCATTTGCCACGGCTTCGCCTGCTGGTCCCTCAGCTCCGACAGGGGTATTGACTCACAGCTGATATGAATGAGGTGGAAAGCCCCCACACAATACAGTGATTCTATGCTAACGGCAGTGGACTGAACCTGTGACTCATGCCAGTGCTACATTTAAAGAAAGCACAGTGGGGGTGGCTGGCCATGACCGGGTCTCGCTACACGCCTCCCAGAATTCCCGTGGGATGTGCTCCGGGTTTAGAGTCTCAGAACAGGCAGGAGAGGCTGATTTCTGAATGGGATTTACAAGTGAATATAACTTTATATTGGTGATTCACATAGCGGATGTGATTCATTTCTAAGTATTTATTTTCATAGGTTTTCTACTCGTACTGTGATGACATTTAGTATGAACGGAAGTGTGCAACACTGTCATCTGTACAGGGTACAAGCCTTTTGTCAATCCAAGGAGGTCAGTCACAAATGTGTTCTTCCTCCCTTGAGGTTGAAATCAGGACATTTACATGGCCAAGATAAACATGTCGAACCAGCAACACAGCACGTACTCAGGCGCAGTGTAAACACATTATCAATATGGCTGGTGTGTATCTGCAGGGTTGGGGTACTGTAACTGATTACATGTATAAAAAAAAAAACTGTAATCAGATTTCAGATACTTTTGAAAAACTAGACCATTACTTTTAAATTCAGAAAGGCTAATTGCGAGGGAAAAAAGACATTCAATTAAGCAAATGTAAGTTTGTTCCACCACTATGGTGATACCTTTTTGTCTAATCCGAAAGTAACTGAAAGTAGTCAGATTACATTATTGATTACAATTTTCAACAGGTAACTAATAACAGGGCTGGGTAGGTTACATTTATCTGACACCATAACGTCTCACTATTAAACTCCCCAGCAGGAACCACCAGCAGCAGGGTTCTCCATGGGGTACCTCACTTTACACACTCGTCACTCTACCTCCACTTTGTGTCCCACCACTCTCCTCACTGTCACTCTACCTCCACTTTGTGTCCCACCACTCTCCTCACTGTCACTACCTCCACTTTGTGTCCCACCACTCTCCTCACTGTCACTCTACCTCCACTTTGTGTCCCACAAAATCCTTGTGGGCACCAAACAATTTATTCTCGTTCAAAATCCTATTTTCCCTAGCCCCTAAACCTAACCCTTTCCTTAAACTAAACCCTAATTCTAACCTTTTAATTGTAATCCTAAACCTAAAATAGCTTTTTTCCTTGTGGGGACCAGCAAAATGTCCCAGCAAGGATAGTACACACACATCTTCCTCTGGAGGGATTTTAATCCAACTGTGCTTTGAGAGACATGTCCATGTCCTCCTTTTTTTTTAAACTAGAAAAGTCAGTTAAGAAATTCTTATTTTCAGTGACTGCCTAGGACCAGTGGGTTTAACCACCTTGTTCAGGGGCAGAACGACAGATTTTTACCTTGTCAGCTCGGGGATTCAATCTAGCAACCTTTCAGTTACTGGTCCAACACTCTAACCACTAGGCTACCTGCCGCTCCTACATATGACCAAGCCTGTCCTATCTTCAAGGCTCCCATTTACTTTGTTAGATATCAGATTACACTTATTTTGGGATAATCCAATGGTTATAGTAATAAGACAAGGCTGGCGTATCTCCAAAGGACTTTTATACGGTAGTTGCTTTTCAACTCATCATGCTTTTCTCTTAGCCTTCCCACCCCTACGAGTAGCTAGCTCTCGCTCATCTCAGGCAAAGCTCTTCTATGTACTGGCGCTCAAATAGTGGAACAAGCTTCCCCCTCATGTCAGGACAGCTGAGTCCCTGCCCATCTTCTGAAAATGTTTGAAAGCCCACCTCTTCAGAGTGCATATATATATATATATATATTTATAAACCATTGTCTTGATTGCAGTAAAACTCTCACTTGTCTTTGCTCACTAGCACTGGCTTTGTTGATAGCTACTTTATTGAAATAAAATGTACTTACTGTGATATGTGGTTGTCTCACCTAGCTATCTTAAGATGGATGTAAGTCGATCTGGATAAGAGCATTTGCTAAAATGTAATGTAAACGCAACCCACTCAATAATTATTAACCATGCATGTGTTTTTCCCAAACTTATATTGTGTTCTGTAACCTGGACTTGACCTAGAGGGGTGGCAGGTAGCCTAGTGGTTAGAGCTTTGGGCAAGTAACCGAAAGGTTGTTAGATCGTATCCCGAGCTGACAAGATACAAATCTGTCCTTCTGCACGTAAACAAGGCAGTTAACACACTGTTCCTAGGCCATCATTGTAAATAAGAATTTGTTCTTAACTGACTTGCCTAGTTAAATAAAGATTTTTAAAAAGTGAGCATCCCAGGATTCTGCAGCAGCCATGCACACATAAAGCTGGCTACTGAGCAATTAGCAATTAACCCCATTAATGTAATCATTCAGTGGGCATATGTGGGTAACTGGCAATCTTAAAAAGGGCTAATTGGACATAAAATGAAATGGCATCAGCCGAGCGGTTATGGGAAATAAAATGTAATGTTTACTGTCACTGAAATGGGGAAGCAGACGTCTTTTAGACTGTCCCCAGACAGACATCAGTGCTAGCTCCATGGTTAGGGCAGAGGAAAAGGGAGGAGTGCAGGCAGCATTTAGCTAGGGGTCACTGGCAGGATACAGCTCATTATCCTGTTTGGAACAGGCAGTGTCTGCCCCTTACATTCAAATCTTATTTTTTGGGAGGCAAATGCGACGAATACAACAATACCGTGACATGCCCTTAACCAACAATGCAGTTCAAGAAATGGAGTTTAAAAAATATTTACTAAAACTAAAGTAAACAAATCAAAAAGTAACACAAGAAAATTACATAACAATAGCGAGGCTATATACATGGGGTACTGAGTGAATGTATGGGGGTAAAGGTTAGTCAAGGTCATTTGTGAAGTGACTATGCATAATCAGTGAGTAGCAGCAGTGTTAAAAACAAATGCTGTCAATGTAAATAGTCCAGGTGGCCATTTGATTAATTGTTCAGCAGTCTTATGGCTTGGGGGTAGAAGCTGTTAAGGATCCTTTTGGTTCTAGACTTGATGTTCCGGTGCCGTGCGGTAGCAGAGAGAACAGTCAATGACTTTGGTGACTGGAGTCTTTTCTTTGGGGCCTTCCTCTGACACTGCCTGGTGTATATACAGTTGAAGTCTGAAGTTTACATACACTTTGTCACGACTTCCACCAAAGGTGGCTCCCCTTCCTGTTCAGGCGGTGCTCCGGAGGTCGTAGTCACCGGTCTACTAGCTGCCACCGATTCCCTTTTCTGTTGGTTATGTCTTATTGGTTTCACCTGTTTAGGGCTATTTAAGCCTGTTATGCCCTCCTGCTTTTGTGCGGGCTTGTTTCTCTGTTCTGTTTTGTGGATGGTATTGTTTGTATTTTTCTGGACTGTTTCCCAGACAGTTTTTCTTAAACCTCTGCTCTCTGCGCCTGACTCTGCACCCACCACTCCTAGTTACGTAACACACTTAGGTTGGAGTCATTAACTGGTTTTTCAACCACTCCACAATAACAAACTATAGTTTTGGAAGGTCAGTTAGTGAATGTACTTTGTACATGACACAAGTAATTTTTCCAACAATTGTTTAGACTGATTATTTCACTTAACTCACTGTATCACAATTCCAGTGGGTCAGAAGTTTACATACACTAAGCTGACTGTGTCTTTAAACAGTTTGGAAAATTCCAGAAAATGTCATGGCTTTGGAAGCTTCTAATAGGCTAATTGACATAATTTGAGTCAATTGGAGGTGTACCTATAGATGTATTTCAAGGCCCACCTTCAAACTCCACTCTTTGCTTGGCATCATGGGAAAATCAAAAGAAATCAGCCAAGACCACAGCAGAACATCACATCCTTGGGAGCAATTTCCAAATGCCTGAAGGTACCACGTTCATCTATATAAACAATAGTATGCAAGTATAAACACCATGGCACCACGCAGCCGTCATACCACTCTGTCTCCCAGAGATGAACGTACTTTGTTGTGAAAGTGCAAATCAATCCCAGAACAGTAGCAAAGGACCTTGTGAAGATGCTGGAGGAAACCGGTACAAAAGTATCTATATCCACAGTAAAACGAGTATATCGACATAACCTGAAAGACCGCTCGGCAAGGAAGAAGCCACTGTTCCAAAACCACCTTAAAAAAGCCAGACTACGGTTTGCAACTGCACATGGGGACAAAGACTGTACTTTTTGGAGAAATGTCCTCTGGTCTGATGAAACAAAAATAAAACTGTTCGGCCATAATGACCATTGTTATGTTTGGAGGAAAAGAGGGAGGCTTGCAAGACGAAGAACACCATCCCAGCACCGGGGTGGCAGCATCATGTTGTGGGGGTGCTTTGCTGCAGGAAGGACTGGTGCACTTCACAAAATAGATGGCATCCTGAGGAAGGGAAATTGTGGCTATTGAAGCAACATCTCAAGACATCAAGACAAGTTCAAATAAAGCTTGGTTGCAAATGGGTCTTCCAAATGGACAATGACCCCAAGCATACTTCTAAAGTTGTGGCAAAATGGCTTAAGGACAACAAAGTCAAGGTATTGGAGTGTCCATCACACAGCCCTGCCCTCAATCCTGTAGAAAAGTTGTGGGCAGAACTGAAAAAGCATGTGCGAGCAAGGAGGCCTCCAAACCTGACTCAGTTACACCAGCTCTGTCAGGAGGAATGGTCCAAAATTCCCCCAACTTGTTGTGGAAGGCTACCTGAAACGTTTGACCCAAGTTAAACAAGGCAATGCTACCAAATACTAATTGAGTATGTAAACTTCTAACTCACTGGGAATGTGAAAGAAATAAAAGCTGAAATAAATCATTCTCTACTATTATTCTGACATCACATTCTTAAAATAAAGTGGTAATCCTAACTGACGTAACAGAATTTTTACTAGGTTTAAATGTCAGGAATTGTGAAAAACTGAGTTTAAATGTACATACACTAAGGTGTATGTAAACTTCCGACTTCAACTGTAGGTCCTGGATGACCGGAAGCTTTGCCCCAGTGGTGTACTGGGCCATACGCACTACCCTCTGTAGTGCCTTATGGTCAGATGCTGAGCAGTTGCCATACCAGGTGGTGATGCAACAGTTCAGGATGCTCTCGATGGTACAGCTGTAGAACTTTTTGAGGAGCTGGTGACCCATGCCAAATCTTTTCAGTCTCCTGAGGGGGAAAATGTTTTGTTGTGCCCTCTTCACAACTGTCTTGGTGTGTTTTGACCATTGTAGTTCATTGGTGATGTGGACACCAAGGAACTTTAACTCTTGACCCGCTCCACTTCAGCTCTGTCGACGTTAATGGGGACCTGTTCGGCCCTCCTTTTCCTATAGTCCATGATCAGCTCCTTGTGTCTTGCTCATATTGAGGGAGAGGTTGTTCTGGCATCACACTGCCAGGTCTCTGACTTCCTCCCTATAGGCTGTCTCATCGTTGTTGGTGGTCAGGCCTACCACTGTTGTGTTGTCAGCAAACTTAATGATGGTGTTAGTCATGCTTGGTCACGCAGTCGTGCGTGAACAGGGAGTACAGGAGGTGACTAAGCACGCACCCCTGAGGAGCCCCGGTGTTGAGGACCATCATGGCAGATGTGTTGTTGCCTACCCTTACCACCTGCAGGCAGCCCGTCAGGAAGTCCAGGATCCAGTAGCAGATGGAGGTGTAGCTTAGTGATGAGCTTGTGGGTTCTATGGTGTTGAATGCTGAGCTATAGTCAATTAACAGCATTCTCTCATGTGTTATTTTTGTTCAGGTGGGAAAGGGCGGTGTGGAGTGGCTTTAGGGTTTCTGCCATGATGGCGTTGATGTGAGCCATGATAAGCCTTTCAAAGCACTTCATGGCTACAGACGTGAGTGCTACTGGGCAGTAATCATTTAGGCAGGTTACCTTCGCTTTCTTGGGCACAGGGACTATGGTGGTCTGTTTGAAACATGTAGGTATTAGGAGAGGGAAGAAGTTGGAAGTTGGTCAGGGAGAAGTTGAAAATGTCAGTAAAGACAGTTGCAAGTTAGTCCGCGTATACTTTGAGTACATGTCCTGGTAATCCGTCTGGCCCACAGCTTTGTGAATGTTGACCTGTTTTTAAAGGTCTTTCTCACATCGGCTACAGAAAGCGTGCTCTCATGCATGCTTCAGTGTTGCTTGCCTTGAATCAAGCATAAAAGGCATTTAGCTCATCTGGTAGGCTGGTCACTGGGCAGCTTGTGGCTGCGTTTCCCTTTCTAGTCCGTAATAGTGTTCAAGCCCTGCCAAATCCGACGACCGTCAGAGCTGGTGTAGTAGGATTAAATCTTGGTCCTGTATTGACTCTTTGCTGGTTCGTCTGAGGGCACAGTGGGATCTCTTAGCATCTGGATCAGTGTCCCGCTCCTTGAAAGCGGCAGCTCTAGCCTATAGCTTGGTGCGGATGTTGCCTGTAATCCATGGCTTCTGGTTGGGATATGTACGTATGGTCACTGTGGGGATGACGTCGCTGCACTTAATGATGAACCCGGTGAC
Organism: Oncorhynchus tshawytscha; assembly: GCF_018296145.1. Classification (NCBI taxonomy): domain Eukaryota; kingdom Metazoa; phylum Chordata; class Actinopteri; order Salmoniformes; family Salmonidae; genus Oncorhynchus; species Oncorhynchus tshawytscha. The sequence goes on from NC_056445.1 coordinate 19,992,120, forward strand.
CGAGGTGGTATACTCCTCAATGCCGTTGGATGAATCCCGGAACATATTCCACTCTGTGCTAGCAAAACAGTCCTGTAGCGTAGCATCCGCATCATCTGACCACTTCCGTATTGAGCAAGTCATTGGTACTTTCTGCTTTAGTTTTTGCTTGTAAGCAGGAATCAGGAGGATAGCGTTATGGTCAGATTTGACAAATGGAGGGAGAGCTTTGTGTGTGGAGTAAAGGTGGTCTAGAGGTTTTTTCCCCCTCTGGTTGCACATGTAACATGCTGGTAGAAATGAGGTAAAACGGATTTAAGTTTGCCTGCATTAAAATCCCTGGCCACTAGGAGCGCGTTACTGGATGAGCATTTTCTTTTGTTTGCTTATGGCGGAATACAGCTCATTGAGTACGGTCCTAGTACCAGCTTCTGTTTGTAGTGGTAAATAGACAGCTACGAATAATAAAGATGAGAACTCTCTTGGTGGATAGTGTGGTCTACAGCTTATCATGAGGTATTCTTCCTCAGGCGATCAATTTCTCGAGACTTCTTTCATATTAGACATCACACACCAGCAGTTAATGACAGACACACATCCCCGCCCCTCGTCTTACCAGATGTAGCTGCTCTGTCCTGCCGGTGCACGGAGAAGCCAGCCAACTCTATATTATCCGTGTCGTCGATTTAAGATGCTTAAGATCTTACCGTTTTAATGTCCCGTTGGTAAGATGGTCTTAATCATAGATTGTCCCGTTTTTTTCCAATGATTGTACGTTGGCCAATAATACGGAGGGTAGTGGTGGTTTACCTACTCATCTCCAAATTCTTACAAGGCACACGCGGATGAAGGGATTTGGGCCTTGTCTCGACAAAGCAGCATATCCTTTGCGTTGGACACAAAGAAAAACTCTTTGTCCAGTTCGTGGTCATAGCTGTTCTGATGTCCAGAAGCTTTTTTTGGTCACAAGAGATGGTAGCAGCAACATTACGTACAAAGTGAGTTCCAAACAATGCGAAAAAACGAACAAAATAGCACAGTTGGTTAGGAGCCCGTAAAGCGGCAGCCATCACGTCCGGCACCGTTATTATCCATACGTGTTTATTAACCTGGCATTTGGACATGTGTCCGTCAAACCACCGAGCGGAGGGGAGAGACAGTCAGGAAGGGTGAGGCAATGGAGGAGCAGCCAATAGTTGGGCAGCTTTAGGGTTCTGAAGGTGATTTCACACCCCCTCTGTTGATGTGTGAATGAATTCGAGTGGGACAGAAGGTTCATTAAAATGGAGGAGTTGGGGTGTGTGTGACTGTGTGTGATTGTGAGCGCGAATGTGAATTTTGTGTGTGTGTCTCTGTTTATGTGTGAAAATGTGCATTCATCTGTACATGTAATCTTAATTTGATCACTCTTGTCGCAGAGAAATGCAAACTTGTAGTGTTTGAGGTTTTAAAAGGCTTCTACCGTTTTGTAAGTTCCACTTTAAAATCTGACTTGATTTGCCCTAATGAAAAACTGTATCAACCCCTGTCAAAATGTCCATTTAATTATAATCCACATACTAATTCACATCACAGATCTGTGTGTGTTTTGTGTTCATGAGGAGCACCCATGTCACAGCCCTAAGTACACACAGTAATTACACTGGCACTTTCTTGGACCTGTTGGCAGTAATATAAATGGCGATTGTGGTGAAGAAAGAGGCTGGCAGGGGGTCTAAAATGGATTTGTCATTCCAATCTGGAAAAGATTGGACCAATTTGGCAAAGCCATTTATAGAAACAGCAGTCCAAACTGATGCGATGTATATCTTCCCAGGATCCTAGGCTGAGCTAGTTCTCTTAACTGAAGCAATTAAAATATCCAGAAGTGATTCATCTCTAAAACTCATTTAATGACAGTCTATGCAGCAACAATTGTGATGTGTCTGTGACAAAAGTCTATCTTCAGTAATCATAGGTGTACTAAATTGCCTCTAACCTTAAACACCTTTCCGTTAGACACGATCGAGAGCTTTGTTGTGTCCGACGTCAACCAAGAGCTTTAATAATTTCCCTGGAAGAGATAAAGGCGCAGACATTCCACGTATGTGTTCTATTTCTAGAAATGTCCGAACAAATTATTACCCATCGTCCATTGCATTTCACTTGCTTTCATAAGAGAGAATTGTGATTTATACAGAACTACAGTAACTTGAGAGAGAAATGTTTAATAGAAATGCTAAATGTCACAGTACGGTATAAATGTTTTAAACACTTCTGTAAACAGATGTGAACTTTGGCAATTTACTTTGTTGGACCATTATTCACTCGGACGAGTAAGTACTTACTGCTATGAATGAAAGGGAACCTTTTTTTTTTACATGTTATTTACTGCTTTTATGTGCCTGACAATTTATTGCTGCCACCCAGGTTGCATTACGATTCTGCCAATATAAGAAATAGGCTTTTTGGTCTCTCTCCCAAAACTCGTGACTGCTTTGTCTTTTTTTGTTTTAAGGGATGATATATTTCATTGCCCCTCTGTTTTATGGTCAGTTGGTGGAATGTGTCGACTCATTTGATATACTGAAACATTTTGTTATTGTTCCTGTAGTGCTATCATAATATTGGGTAACAATTTAAATGAACTGTATATTATAAACATGACATTTTATTTTAACACTTTCTTTTAAGTCTGTGTTATGCATCAGGTCCCCATAAAGAAATGGTTGATCAGATATACAATTCTATCAACCTAGCCACAGATTTCCTCTAGACTTGTCTGTATCCTTACATTATAGGCTGCTGAATGTCTCTTCCATGCTTCAGGAAGTGTGAAATAATTTGTGTGGGTGGACTAATTGACTACTTGATTGACTTCTCTGAAACAATTGATCCAATCTAGCAGCAAGTCAACAGCTGACTCTGGGACGAAGGAGGGCTTTGTTTTCCCCCTGTTGTAGACACAATCCATGAGGGCCTTAAACATGTCTCTGCATCGTGCCACTCAGGATTAGAGGAGATGGATGGACATTGAAAATAGAGGGGCTGGTATTGACCCCTGGAGGAATCCTGCTGAATGTCGACATCTGAACGCAGTTCCTCTAGGTATTGACTGAGATGCCCTCTGTTCCTGGACACAGCCAAACACTTATTACCCTCATTACCTGTCCGCTCAGTAGACTGCATGCCTACTGCCTTGACTGCTGTAGTTCCTGCAGTCAAATGACCAAATTGCCCTCTAGTGGCCTCATGGGTGGAATGTTATTCATATTTTTCAGAATTTCATCATTAATACATTTTTTTTATCTGGTGTTTCTGTCAAAAGGTTTTCTTATTTCATTCTTCTATGATGTGTATCAAATGTAATATTGGAAGCAAACTCAATTATAAACATTTCAACTCTTTATCTGACATGGTACAGGTGTCTTTTATTTATGCCCATAACCATGTGTGTGAGGTGTACACTTTTTTTTAAATCAAAGTAGATTTGTATAAGACTACCAAGAAACATCCTGTGTGACCCTGATTTAGCCCACTGCAGTAAATAAAATCAACTCATTTCTGTTTCAATAGCTCCTGGACATAAGGCAGACAGTGCTTTCATCCCTCAACACTTTCTCAAGTTGTGTGTGTGTGCATAGAGGTTTGGTGCTGTTCTCACAAATAAGACAGTTGGTACTTATTGGAACCCAATTCTAACAGAGGCTGTCACAGAGAGACGGTCGGTGCCAAGTCAGACAAACAAAAGCTGCTGCAGCTGAGAGAGAGCGAGAAAGAGAGGCTTCATGTTAGCAGAGACAACTGTGTGTGTCTGACTGTTGGCTCTCTTTCCATCTCTGGCTTTCTCTCACTGATCCTATGGAACACCGGGGTCTAGTCTGGGATAATACCATAACAAATACATTTAGCCCAATATGCACAATAGTCGGACCTGTTCACAACAAAACAAATTGTAACAGGAGGAATCGGTTTGATGTGATAACAATGTCAATACAGTATGGAAATATTATAGGGGCTCTTGTTTAAGCCTTGATGCATCTATATCTCCTCGTGTGCTGGGGGATTTTCTACTGACATGATTCTAGCGCTTCTCCCGGTTTCCTGCGGCCCCAACACCATGCTATCACTGAGTACTTTTACATGCACACTGAACACCTTACTCTGATTTATTACCTTATGCCGATTTAAGAAAAGCAAAGTAAACATTAGCCAATTAAAACACCTGGATTAAAAATGGCTATCTTTTGAATTATTAAGACATGTAAACACCTTAATCAGAGTTCTGCCAGTGTATTTGATGAGAGTCCCATCAGGTAGCCTGACTTCAGATGTGTTTGTGAACAGGATTATTAGAGAAATCATTCTTCTTGCAAAGCATGTAAACATTTTTATCAAACTATATTAGAGTATTCACAATCGTATTATTGTGTATGTCTCTGTAAAGATTCCATATTTACTCTTGACACATCCTCATGTATCCATTGCCATGGCAGCCTGTTACTTAACATACATGACATGTACGACGCATGATCACCGCCACTTTCCCCGAGAGAAATCAATCTACCCTGGGGCTCCTGAGTGGCGCAGCGGTCTAAGACATTGCATCTCAGTGCTAGAGGCGTCACTACAGTCCCTGGTTCAATTCCAGGCTCTATCACAACCGGCCGTGATTGGGAGTCCCATAGGGTGACGGACAGTTGTCCGGGTTAGGGTTTGGCCGGGGTAGGCAGTCATTGTAAATAAGAATTTGTCCTTAACTGACTTGCCTAGTTAAATAAAAACAATTATCCTCTTCGCTCTGTCAATATTTCAATCTTTTTTTCTTTCTCTGTCCTTTCATCCATTCGAGGCTCAGTGTTGGAACCTTGTATGTGCAGTGGGAGTGTGATTGTCACATCTACCTTATGGCTGTTGTTTGTGTACTGTACAGTGACTTGCATTGTTGTGGTCCTTCTCCTGTCCTCCTTGTTGGTGTCGTCTAACGATCATTCAGAATGAGAGCCGGGGGCTCGGGTACAAACACACTGGGGATTGATCGGACCAAACCCTTGGACATCTGCTGCCATACATCTCCAAGCAGGCTTTGGTTAATGAAGAGGCTGCGAGAAAGTGTTTGTGTGGATGGGTGTTTGGGTTTATCCAGTTAAAGAATGAAATATCAAAGACGACTATCTGAAATTGTGCCTGAATCTGAATCGATTCCCAAACAATGGGTGCAGTCCTTCCAAAAATGTGTATGATAGTTCAGTGCTGTCCAGATTAGATTGAACACTGGATAAGGCATATGCTCGACAAACTGTTAGAATCGGTATAGCGTGCTATGCCTATTTCCCCATTACTCAGTCTCCTGTCCTGGTGTGATTTGAGCAGGCTGCACAAGGGGAAGGAAAATCAATTAACCTTTAGGGCAGCGGGAGCACCTTCCAACCAGCCGGGAGGGGAGGAAATGCATCTGTATTTAAAGGTTAGGGGATGGGTACTGATGGAGGAGAAATACACACAGGGGCATAAGTGATTTGTTACTGGATATACACAAATACACACTTTCAGACATGCAAAGCAAATACACACATACACTATCACAGATACACAAACACACTCACTCTTGTTTAACTAACCTTGTGGGGGGACACAATACCATTCAAAATCCTATTTTCTTAACCTAACCATTACTCTAAGGTTAGGTTTAAGGTTAGGGCCTAACCTTAACCCTAAAACCTAACCTTAACCCTAAATCTAACCCTAAAACTAATTCTACCTTAATCCTAAAACCACTAGAAATAGCATTTGATCTTGTGGGGAATAACAATGTCCCCAGTTGGTCCCAAAAAATGATAATTACTGTTCTTGTGGGTATTTCTAGTCCCCACAAGAATAGTTAAACACATCCCCGCTAATTGACACATAATCATGTGCACGTTTAAGGAACAGTCCACATGCAATGTGTGTGTCGATTGTGGAAGTGTGGAATGAGACATAATACAAAACCTGAGCTTCATCCAAGCAAGAAGACAAACTCTACGTTAATTAAAAATAAACATTGAAATTAAATCCCCTCTTCATTTTTATTTAATTACAGTCCACACACTGAAAAAAATTAAATGGAACAGAGTATTGCAACTATTCTAACCTCAGACACCAACAACCTACATGATTGCAGCCAGGTTCACCTTCAGCGGGGGCTATTCTCCGTGGCCGTGACTAAGTCCACATCTGGCGTGAGAGGAAGACCAGTAGCCAGGTGAGGTGCAGGACAGCCAACCCAGCCAGGTGGATAAACATGGAGCCTCAGCCAGCCACATGCATACTGCTGCTTTCTTAATAACTGCCAGAATAAATGGAATTACAGGGATTTGGTGATTAAATCATATTTACTCAGGTTCAGGAAATTCACTTATTTAATCGAAAACTCTCCAAAATTGTATTACAAGGAAAACAAAGAGGTGATTTAATTTCAGTGTTCATTTTTTATTTCAAGTTGCGTTACTTGCCTTGCCATATTGCCAGAAGTATGCAAGTACACTACATGATGAAAAGTATGTGGAGCCCATCTCATTCCAAAATCATGAGCATTAATATGGAGTTGGTTCCCCCTTTGATGCCATAACAGCCTCCACTCTTCTGGGAAGGCTTTCCAATAGATGTTGGAACATTTCTGTGGGGACTTGCTTTCATTCAGCCACAAGAGCTTTAGTGAGGTCGTGCACTGATTTTGGGTGATTAGGCCTGGCTCTCAGTCAGCGTTCCAATTCTTCCCAAAGGTGTTCTATGGGGTTGAGGTCAGGGCTCTGTGCAGGCCAGTCAAGTTCTTCCACACCGATCTCATCAAACCATTTCTGTATGGACCTCGCTTTGTGCATGGGGGCATTGTCATGCTGAAACAGGAAAGGTCCTTCCACAAACTGTTGCCACAAAGTTGGAAGCGCAGTATCGTCTGGAATGTAATTTTATGCTGTAGCGTTAAGATTTCCCTTCACTGTAACTAAGGGGCCTGGCCCAAACAATGAAAAACAGGCCCAGACCATTATTCCTCCTGCACTAAACTTTACAGTTGGCACTATGCATTGGGGCAGGTAGCGTTCTCCTAGCCAGATTCCTCCATCAGACTGCCAGATGGTGATGCGTGATTCATCACTCCAGAGAACACGTTTCCAATGCTCCAGTCCAATGGCGGTGAGGTTTACACCACTCCAGCTGACGCTTGGCACTGCACTGCGCATGGTGATCTTAAGCTTGTGTGCGTCTGCTCGGCCATGGAAACCCATTTCATGAAGCTCTCAATGAGCAGTTATTTTGCTGATGTTGCTTCCAGAAGCAGTTTGGAACTCAGTAGTGAGTTCAGCACTCGGCAGTCCCATTCTGTGAGCTTGTGTGGTCAACCACTTCGCGGCTGAGCCGTTGTTGCTCCTAGACGTTCCACTTCACAATAACAGCACTTACAGTTGACCGGAGCAGCTCTAACAGGGCAGAAATCTGACTAAATGACTTGTTGGAAAAGTGGAATCTTATAACAGTGCCACGTTCAAAAGTAATTGAGCTCTTCAGTAAGGCCATTCTTATGCCAATGTTTGTCTATGGAGATTGCATGGCCGTGTGCTCGATTTTATGCATTTGTCAGCAACGGGTGTGGCTGCAATAGCCGATTCCACTCATTTGAATTGGTGTCCACATACTTGTGTATGTCAGCAAGTAATTACAATATGAAAAATACTGCAATAGTCTTGAGCAATGATTGTTTTCATCAATTGTGCAGCGAATGAGTGTCACGTTTTATCAAGGTGGGTGGAATCAGGCGCAGAGAGCAGGTTTCAGTGATTCGAACAGTTTATTCTCCGGCGCACAAAAAACACGGTCAACCCAACACACAGGGTGAATAATCCAACACAGGATCAAAATAGACCGGAGAATAAAACACAAGTGCTACACCAAATGACACGAATACAAAAACAATCCCGCACAAAACAAGGGCGGGACAACCTACTACATATAAGGACGTTAATTAAACTAAACTACACACAGGTGAACCTAATAAGACAAAACCAACAGACAAACGAAAAAGGGATCGGTAGTGGCTAGTAGGACGGTGACGCCGACCGCCGAGCACCGCCCAAATAGGCAGGAGAGCCACCTTCGGCGGAAGTCGTGACAATGAGCATATACAGTGGGGAGAACAAGTATTTGATGCACTGCCTATTTTGCAGGTTTTCCTACTTACAAAGCATGTAGAGGTCTGTAATTTTTTATCATAGGTACACTTCAACTGTGAGAGACGGAATCTAAAACAAAAATCCAGAAAATCACATTGTATGATTTTTAAGTAATTTGCATTTTTTTGCATGACATAAGAATCTGATACATCAGAAAAGCAGAACCTAATATTTGGTACAGAAACCTTTGTTTGCAATTACAGAGATCATATGTTTCCTGTAGTTCTTGACCAGGTTTACACACACTGCAGCAGGGATTTTGGCCCACTCCTCCATACAGACCTTCTCCAGATCCTTCAGGTTTCGGGGCTGTCGCTGGGCAATATGGACTTTCAGCTCTCTCCAAAGATTTTCAATTGAGTTCAGGTCATGGCCCCATCCATCCTCCCCTCAATACAGTGCAGTTGTCCTGTCCCCTTTGCAGAAAAGCATCCCCAAAGAATGATGTTTCCACCTTCATATTTCACGGTTGGGATGGTGTTCTTGGGGTTGTACTCATCCTTCTTCTTCCTCCAAACACGGCGAGTGGAGTTTAGACCAAAATGCTCTATTTTTGTCTCATCAGACCACATGACCTTCTCCCATTCCTCCTCTGGATCATCCAGATGGTCATTGGCAAACTTCAGACGGGCCTGGACATGCGCTGGCTTGAGCAGGGGGACCTTGCATGCGCTGCAGGATTTTAATCCATGGTGGCGTAGTGTGTAACTAATGGTTTTCTTTGAGACTGTGGTCCCAGCACTCTTCAGGTCATTGACCAGGTCCTGCCGTGTAGTTCTGGGCTGATCCCTCACCTTCCTCATGATCATTGATGCCCCACAAGGTGAGATCTTGCATGGAGCCCCAGACCGAGGGTGATTGACCATCATCTTGAACTTCTTCCATTTTCTAATAATTGTGCCAACAGTTGTTGCCTTCTCACCAAGCTGCTTGCCTATTGTCCTGTAGCCCATCCCAGCCTTGTGCAGGTCTACAATTTTATCCCTGATGTCCTTACACAGCTCTCTGGTCTTGGCCATTGTGGAGAGTTTGGAGTCTGTTTGATTGAGTGGGTGGACAGGTGTCTTTTATACAGGTAACAAGTTCAAACAGGTGCAGTTAATACAGGTAATGCGTGGAGAACAGGAGGACTTCTTAAAGAAAAACTAACAGGTCTGTGAGAGCCGGAATTCTTACTGGTTGGCAGGTGATCAAATACTTATGTCATGCAAATTAATTACTTAAAAATCATACAATGTGATTTTCTGGATTTTTGTTTAAGATTCCGTCTCTCACAGTTGAAGTGTACCTATGATAAAAATTACAGACCTCTACATGCTTTGTAAGTAGGAAAACCTGCAAAATCGTTAGTGTATCAAATACTTGTTCTCCCCACTGTATATGTCCCACTTTGATTAGTGTGCCTATTTTCGAAGTTTCTGGTGTCAGAGGAAAGCCCATAAAATTGTCAGAGTGCCTCATTGTTGTGTTTTATTATTACTTTTTATTTAGCCTACTTGGTAAATATTTTCTTCTTCTTCAACTGCACTGTTGGTTAAGGGCTTGTAAGTAAGCATTTCACGAGTAAAGTCTACACTTGTTGTATTCGGCGCATGTGGCAAATAAAGTTTGATTTGATTTAATTGCATCCTTCTTGGGTTTGTGGATCTTTCCTCATATCAACTTTAACAATTTCCCTGCAGCATTCATACACTGTGGCAATAGTCAACTGAAGCTCAAGCAATCACACTGCATTCTGCAGTGAACATCTGCTACTTGACAAACAATCAATAACACCACCATGTTGGAAAACCACCAACACTAGACAAACAACGGTCCCATTATTTTTGGCCATTTCTGTATAGCCAATGGACAATGAACTCAGCGAGGTACAGCAGGAAAGTGTGGTTCCTTGCCATGCGGTTCCCTATGAGGTTCATTCTGAACTTGATTTACTGGGCTAATGAGGGGAGAAAATGGCTGGGCTTTCAATGGCAGCCCAACTGGGCCCATGTTCACCAGAGATATCATTACATTCCTGTGCATGCTTATGATGGTGGGGACAAGTTAAGCCAAAGAGATGGAGGGTGTGGGGGGTCTGCAATATGGTTCATTTCCTCCCTTTGGTGCCATAATGCAAGGCTACACACCATTTAAAAATGCCATGCCAGCTCATTGTTAGGAGAGCAATGTACTATACATGGCGAGCTCATCATGATTGAGGCACATTACTCAACTAACAGTGAGCAACTGCAGATTTACCACGGTCTGCAGGAGAAGTTTTTGCTGATCCATTTTTGTGCCGTTTTCAATCTCCTGTCCCTGAATGACAGGTCTCCAGCACTGAACAATGATAACCACTGAGGGTGTCAATATACTGATCTAAGTCATAAGTAGACCGTCAATATTCCGTAGACAGCGCATCATGACAATCTTAAAGGGATACTTCTGTCACGCCCTGATCTGTTTCACCTGTCCTTGTGCTTGTCTCCACCCCCCTTCCGGTGTCACCCATCTTCCCCACTTATCCCCTGGGTATTTATACCTGTGTTTTCTGTCTGTCTGGGCCAATTCGTCTTGTTTGTTCAAGCCTACCAGTGTTTTGTGTCTCAGCTCCTGCTTTTTCCAGTCTCTCTTTTCTCACCCTTCTGGTTTTGACCCCTGCCTGTCCTGACTCCGAGCCCGCCTGCCTGACCCTGAGCCTGCCTGCCATCCTGTACCTTTGCCCCTACTCTGGATTACCGACCTCTGCCTGACCTGAACCTGGGCCTGCCTTGGGTCTTACCTGAAACCTGATTACTTCAGGATTTTGGAAATTAGTTAGCATTGGCTCACAAATCAACCACTAATGTCCATCATACTGGACACAGAGGCATACAAATGATATCCAGGAGTTCTGACTGGGGAAGTTGATAAAAAGGCCTCATTGGGATTTTGGCAAAGTTTCCATGAGAGAGAGAGAGAGAGAGAGAGAGAGAGAGAGAGAGAAAGAGAGAGAGATTGGATTATCCTGGAAAATGAGAGAAAGAGAGAGAGGACCCAGATCAGCTCCTCCTCTGAAAGGCCCTGGAATTATTTTAAGAAAAAACGTATGAGCCTCCATTTTACCCCAGTAATGAATAACAAAGACGAGTCATCATGCATATAATACATACAAATAAGGCTACTTTAGTTATCATGAGATGAGGTATTATGAAATAAATGATCCCAGCACACTGCTGCTTCTATCACAGGGTGACTCATAGGGCTTGTCATTTCAGTCTGTACACAACATCTTTTGAACTGTAAGTACAGCTAAGTATCTTGGTCATGTTCTTTTATTCAGTCCTTTTTTGACTCATGTCCTCCGACAATTACTTCCGTTATTACTCACCTCATAACCAGTTCGGCCTATCACTTCTGTGATTACCAGTTAGAATTGAAGATTAGCTATTACCCTTATGCCAATGTCTTTTCTCATGTAGCTGTAATATTTGTAACTAAATGTCGATTTTCTTTACATGTATGCATTTCCATATCTACGTTTTGGAATCAGTTTGTGATGGTTTATTCATGAATCGTAGTGTAGCCCGTCCCCTGCCTGTGAAGTGCCAAAAGTGTGTGGCATTCTTCACTCTCCAAGTCCTGCCGGTCAGATGAAGATCTGGAGTGTTTACGGCTAATAGAAAGGGTTTCCATGAAAAGAAAGTGTTTCTCTATAGATGTGTTATTAAAGAAACCAGCACAGTGTTCTTAAACACTCAATGCCTCCTCCAGCAGTGTAGGACAAGGGTGAACAGTACAAGGACAAGTACTGTCCATCATGCCATACCATGATTGCACAGAGGAAAATAATGTGGTCAACAGCAAATTAAACAAAATTATTTCAGCTTTTCACCCTTTCATCCAGTAAAATAATGCAATACACCGTATCTATCGAAATAGTTGGAAGTGTTTTAAATTCTAGTACGATTTCTAAAGGAGTAGAAAGGATGAAGTATTTTTGCTTTCAGAGGACAAAACACAGAACAAAAAGCTGGACAATATTTTATTCGCAGCACATTTAGCCCATTTAGTTTCCTCTGAGCACTTTATTAGAGACTTTAGACGTATAAAAACATCAAACACAACTGGAGAAAACACTCCAGAAACACGAGACAGATCTCTGGTCTTTGCCCGAGCAGCTGTCCACACACCGTCTGCTACTCTATTCATTCCCCATTTCCTCCTGATGAGGTGATCGAAGAAAAGGGAGATAGATACAGCCTGTTAGTGGCCTTTCCCTCAGCTGGGATTACAAGGCGCTGCTATCCGTCCATCCCCTCACTGTAGCTTATTGTCCAGGCTGTTGTGGCATGCTTCACACATGGCTTAAGAAGGGTTGGAGAGGCGATAGTGTCATGACACTATCTGACCAGACGGCAGACCAGAGGACCTGGCTGAGATGTGCCCCTCGTCTCTCGTCCATCTCTCTGTCAGGCCAGGGTGGTGTTTCTCAGACTCTCCAGAAATCAGGGAGCATCGGGGAATCAACAGATGGGAGTAAATGTCATTATCTTTGGGCTACCTCTGCCAGCTTATCTCTGGGCTGTAGACAGGGGAGAAAGGAGACAGGCAAGGAAAGGCAATTACAGAACAATGAGAAGGGTCTAAACTGCCACCTCGTGAGCTGGGTCTGTTCCACTGGTCTCTCCAGGCACATGACTGAGCAGTTGATGGACTACCATCATGGTCAACCATTGACAACACAATATGCTCAACCAGTCCTACTCGACACTTAGAGTAGATAGATCTCTAACATGAACCACCTCAGTAGTGGTTGACTTTGAGTTTTGAAGTTTAAACATCATCCTCCACAGAGATAAGTGGTGTTACATGGGTCCTTGTGTCCGGCAGAACAGGTGACGTGTATCTTACATAACTTCAGTCTCATTGCATAACACTTTATACATCCTTACATAACAAACATGGAGGATCGGTTAGGCACTACCCTCTTAGCCTCCACCACCACAGCTTTCACCTCTATTTCTCCAGAAATAACCTCCAGGCCACCAAAGCGGACAACCACCTCAGAAGTGTCCTTTGAAGGGGAGATTCAACGGGCGGCTTCTCCCTTCACACAGACATCTGAGCCAGGGTATATGAATAGGCTTTCTCTCTCTTGGTGGTTGTTGGTGAAGGTGCGGGGGAGGGGAGATACGTGGGGGCTGAGTGTAAATACAAATATCAGTCGATATGGTTTCAAGTCTCATTCGTCTTGGTAAGTAAGCCAGTCTTTGGTAAGCCAGTTCCTTGCACTTGTGCGCCTGTCAAATAGACCTCTGTCTTTTTTAAGGAACACAAAGCCAGGGAACAAGAAGAGATTATATGTTCCAGGCTGTAAATCTGTTCTCATTGTCTCTCCTCTGATGAGAGCTCAGTGATGGTGTGCAGAGGGAAAGAATGCGCAATGAAATGTTGAATACATGAAAGAGCTTTAAATAGTGATGCCTCCTCATTCTTAAGGGCTTTGCTCCTACTCAGTTTGTTTTGTGACCTTTCCACCACTGCTATACTGCTATTCCAAATGTAGAAAACAAATCGTCTCAAGGATGATGTGCAACGTTGTGTAGCTGCGATATTTCAATAGAATAACTTTCAGCTTCATTCACAAAGACACCCACACCGTGAATAAACTTTATTTCAGATGTCATTTGATGCTCTGTACAAAGTTTATTGTCATAGTCTCAGAAACCCTGTCTAAAGAGATGTATCCACTCCCAAGGCTGACAAATTAATTGATACCCACTGGGCACACACTGGTTGAATCAACGTTGTATCCACGTCATTTCAATGATATTACGTTGAACCAACATGGACTAGACATTGAATTGACGCCTGTGCCCTGTGGGTACTATCTGCAACAGTTGCTGGGTGATTCTCATAAAACCAGCTTTAACCATGTTAGTAGCAAATTGAGTTAGAAAACTACTATGCATCTGCAAAAATGAACTACAGTACACTGCATGACCAAAAGTATATGCTCGTCAAACATCTCATTCCAAAATCATGGGCATTAATATGGAGTTGGTCCATCTTTGCTGCTATAACAGCCTCAACCCTTCTGGGAAGTTTTTCCAGTAGACGTTGGAACATTGCTGGGTGGACTTACTTCCATTCAGCTACAAGAACATTAGTGAGGTTGGGCACTGATGTTGGCCGATTACGCCTGGCATGCAGTCACCATTCCAATTCATCCCAAAGGTGTTCGATGGTGTTGAGGTCAGGGCTCTGTGCAGGCCAGGCACGTTCTTCCACAACAATCTCGACTGACAATTTCTGCATGGACCTCGCTTTGTCCACAGGGGCATTTATTTTACATGTTTTTATTTCACCTTTATATAACTAGGCACATCATTTAAGAACAAATTCTCATTTACAATGACGGCCTACACAGGCCAAACCCGGACGACGCTGGGCCAATTGTGCGCCGCCCAATGGGACTACAAATCATGGCCGGTTGTGACACAGGATTCAAACCAGGGTGTCTGTAGTGTCACCTAAAACTCTCACACATTTTTACAGATGCACAATTGAAAGCGTCCTGTCGGGCTGTATCACCGCCTGGTATGGCAACCGAACTGCCCGCTATCATCCAGAAGGCAAGGTCAGTACAGGTGCATCAAAGCTGGGACCGAGAGACTGAAAAACTGTTTCTATCTCAAGGCCATCAGACTGTTAAACAGCCATCATCACTAGCATATTAGAGGCTGCTGCCTATAGGCATAGACTAGGAATCACTGGCCACTTTAAGGAATGGAACGCTAGTCACTTTAATAATGTTTACATATCTGGCATTACTCATCTCATATGTATATACTGTTTTTCTATACTATTCTACTTTTATCTTAGTCCGTTCCGCTCTGACATCACTCGTCCATATGTATATAGTCTTAATTCATTCCTACTTAGATTAGTGTGTATTGGGTATATGTTGTGTAATTTGTTAGATATTACTGCACTGTCTGAGCTAGAAGCACAAGCATTTCACTACATCTGCAATAACTTCTGCTAATCAAGTGTATGTGACCAATACAATGTGATTTGATTTAGTGACGCCGCAAGCACTGAGATGCAGTGCCTTAGACCGCTGTGCCTCTCGGGGCATGCTGAAACAGGAAAGAGACTTCCCCAAACTGTTGCTACAAAGTTGGAAGCACAGAATCGTCTAGAATGTCATTGTATGCTGTAGTGTTAAGATTTACTTTCACTGGAACTAAGAGGCACGAAGTATGAAAAACAGCTCCAGAGCATTATTCCTCCTCCATCAAACTTTACAGTTGGCATTATGCATTCGGGCAGGTAGCATTCTCCTGGCATCCGCCACACCAAGATTCGTCCACCGGACTTCTAGATGGTGAAGCGTGATTCATCACTCCAGAGAACGTGTTTCCACTGCTCCAGAGTCCAATGGTGGTGAGCTTTACACCACTCCAGCAGTCACTTGGCCTTGCGCATGGTGATGTTATGCTTGTGTGTCGGCAGCTTGGCCATGGAAACCCCTTTCATGAAGCTCCTGACGATCAATTTTTACACACTACGCGCTTCAGCACTCGGCGGTCCCGTTCTGGGAGCTTGTGTGGCCTACCACTTTGTGGCTGAGCCGTTGTTGCTCCTAGATGTTTCCAATTCACAATAGCAACACTTACAGTCGACTGGGGAAGCGCTAGCAGGGCAGGAGTTTGACGAACTGACTTTGTCGGTGGATGCTGCAGTGAACCCACTGGCGTCGGGAGTAATAGCTTGCATGTGCCTTACCACTCCACTATGTCTCCTTGTCATGGCTTTTGCGCCATCAGTACAGACACCAACACAACTTGACCACCAAAGTCCATTTGATGTCACAAAGCTGTCCAGTACTTTAAAAATATCCTCTCCTGTAGTCCTGGTTTGCAGTGGTTTGCAGAAGAGGATGTCTTCCTTAATTGACCCCCCATAAATGTAACAGACATATACCAGGAGCTGTGCCAGGCCCGCCACGTCTGTTGACTCATCCAGCTGTAACACATAGAATTCACTGGCTTGTATGTGAAGCAGTAATTGTTTCAAAATATCTCCTGCCATGTCACTGATGCGTTGTGAAACAGTGCTGTGTGATGAAGCCATTGTCTGTATAGTTTTTTTGGCCTTTTCCCCCAGCCATGTCCGTGGCAGCAGGAAGAATGAAGTCCTCCACAATAGTATGGGGCTTGCCTGTCCTATATAAGACGCTTCTAGCCCCTTCTTATTAATGGTATATGTTGCTTTTATACATGTCTTACTACTCAAAAGTAATTTTAATTCTCACTCAAAAAACTACAGTGGCTTATTTTTCAAATTGGCATGTTTTGTTTCTAAATGTCTGCGCAAGAGTGAAGGTTTCATTGAGTTGTGAGTACTTTTGCACATATAACACACTGTGGCTGTGGAAAGGCACTACTCCCAATATACACTACCATTCAAAAGTTTGGGGTCACTTAGACATTTCCTTGTTTTTTAAAGATAAGCAAGTGCTCAACTGGCAGCTTCATTAAATAGTACCCTCAAAACACCAGTCTCAACGTCAACAGTGAAGGTGCGACTTCGGATGCTGGCCTTCTAGGCAGAGTTCAAAGAAAAAGCCATATCTCAAACTGGCCAATTAAAATAAAATATTAAGATGAGCAAAAGAACACAGACACTGGACATAGGAACTCTGCCTAGGAGGCCAGCATCCCAGAGTCGCCTCTCCACTGTTGACGTTGAGACTGGTGTTTTGAATAGAATAGAATAGAACGACGAGTTTCAGAAGAAAGGTCTTTGTTTCAGGCCATTTTGAGCCTGTCATCGAATCCAGAAATGCTGATGCTCCAGATACTCAACTAGTCTAAAGAAGGACAGTTTTATTGCTTCTTTAATCAGGACAACAGTTTTCAGATGTGCTAACATAATTGCGAAAGGGTTTTCTAATGATCAATTAGCCTTTTAAAATTATAAACTTGAATTAGGTAACACAACGTGCCATTGGAACACAGGAGTGATGGTTGCTGATTTTTGTTTTATTTTTTTTATTTCACCTTTATTAACAAGGTAGGCTAGTTGAGAACAAGAAAAAAAAGAGTCTATATACATTGTGTGCAAAAGGCATGCGGAGGTAGGCGAATAATTACAATTTTGCAGATTAACACTGGAGTGATAAATGATCAGATGGTCATGTACAGGTAGAGATACTGGTGTGCAAAAGAGCAGAAAAGTAAATAAATAAACAGTATGGGGATGAGGTAGATAAAATGGGTGGGCTATTTACCGATGGACTATGCTGCTCAGATAGCAGATGTTTAAAGTTGGTGAGGGAGATAAAAGTCTCCAACTTCAGCGATTTTTGCAATTTGTTCCAGTCACAGGCAGCAGAGAACTGGAAGGAAAGGCGGCCAAATGAGGTGTTGGCTTTAGGCATGATCAGTGAGATACACCTGCTGGAGCGCATGCTACGGGTGGGTGTTGCCATCGTGACCAGTGAACTGAGATAAGGTGGAGCTTTACCTAGCATGGACTTGTAGATGACCTGGAGCCAGTGGGTCTGGCAACGAATATGTAGCGAGGACCAGCCGACTAGATCATACAGGTCGCAGTGGTGGGTGGTATAAGGTGCTTTAGTAACAAAACGGATGGCACTGTGATAAACTGCATCCAGTTTGCTGAGTAGAGTATTGGAAGCTATTTTGTAGATGACAATGCGCCTCTGTATGCCTATGTAGATATTCCATTAAAAATCTGTAATTTCCAGCTACAATAGTAATTTACAACATTAACAATGTTTACGCTGTATTTCTGATCAATTTGATGGTATTTTAATGGACAAAAAAGTCCGATTTTCTTTCAAAAACAAGGACATTTCTAAGTGACCCCAAACTTTTGAACTGCAAAATCCATGTAGTTCTCATCATATTTGCTCCTCTTCAATGGTATATCGTCCCTGTCTGTTGTTCGGTGCTTTCCCAGGTAAGGGGGCAGTAGTTCTTCAGCTGCATCAGATTCACAACTTTCAGTGTCCATGCTAGCTGGGCTAACAACAAATTTAGAATTACTGATGCTAGCATTGGATGTGCTCGTGGAAGCAGAACAGCTTGTGTCGTGAACAGGTGCAGGTGTAGTACTGCTGGCAGTAGCAGTACTACCAGTGGAGCTGGCATGTGTGTCTATGGACGCTGGTCTTACTTGTTTAACCATTTATCAATTTTTGAGCAAATGGAATGAGCAGCAGCTACGTTTGGCTACATACGGAATTCCCTCGAGAGAGTAACGGTTAATGTGATTGGATGTTAATTATTTGACTAGGCTACCTGTATTTGAAATTGTGTTGTTATTTAGCTGAATAAATTTTAAAAAATGGCAGTGAAATGAGGCTACTCAGGCGAGAAAAAAACCTCACCCAAATGTATAGGCCCTTTGGAAAATATAAATGGACTGTTTTAAACATATATATATTTCTTCACATTTTCAATGTAAATGTGAATTTTATTTGGCATATCCCCGACAGCATTGAGCGTAGCCCAGTTTGGGAATACCTGCCGTAACGCATCTGGATTAAATTCTCTGGTCATTTTATACAATTTACTTGAGAAAAACCACATTTATTTGAATAAAATTTGCTGTAGTTTGTCCATAAATACTAGTTGAAGATAACATTAAACTCTAATATTTATTATGTAAAAACACAGTGTCTGTGGACATGTTGAGTTTGTTTTACTCACTGCTTTTGCACACTCTACCAACCCGGATGTCTTAGTCGTGTCTGAATCATGGCTTAGGAAAACCACCAAAAACCTTGAAATCTCCATCGCTAACTATAACATTTTCCGCCAAGATAGAACTGCTAAAGGAGGCAGTGTTGCAATCTACTGCAAAGATAGCCTGCAGAGTTCTGTATTACTATCCAAGTCTGTACCCAAACAATTCAAGCTTCTACTTCTAAAAATGCACCTTCCCAGAAACAAGTCTCTCACTGTTGCCGCTTGCTATAGACCTCCCTCTGCCCCAGCGCTGGCCTCGATACCATATGTGAATTGATTGCCCCCATATATCTTCTGAGATAGTGCTACTAGGTGACCTAAACTGGGACATGCTTAACACCCCGGCCATCCTAAAATCCAAGATTGATGCCCTCAATCTCACACAAATTATCAATGAACCTACCAGGAACAACTCCAAATCCGTAAACACGGGCACCCTCATAGATGTCATCCTAACTAACTCACCCTCCAAATACACCTCTGCTGTTTTCAAGATCAAGATCTCAGCGATCACTGCCTCATTGCCTGCATCCGTAACGGGTCTGCGAACAAACGACCACCCCTCATCACTGTCAAATGCTCCCTAAAACACTTCTGCGAGCAGGCCTTTCTAATTGACCTGGCCGGGGTACCCTGGAATGACATTGATCACTGCCCGCACCTGCTCGCCCGTCCAGCATCACTACTCTGGACAGCTCTGACTTAGAATACGTGGAAAACTACAAATGCCTAGGTGTCTGGTTAGACTGTAAACTCTCCTTCCAGACTCACACTAAGCATCTCCAATTCAAAATTAAATCTAGAATTGGCTTCCTTTATCGCAACAAAGCATCCTTCACTCATGCTGCCAAACATACCCTCGTATGGTTGAGAAAACAGAGGCTGGTAGACTACACATGACCTGACAACAGGAGGGCCCTTCCAAGGCCTCTCTAATCTAGGGAGGAGAGGAGAGAACGGTGAGAAACTGCCAAGGCAGGTAGAAAAGTGATAGAAAAGTCTGTCTGTCTGTCTGTCTGTCTAAGTAGGTGGGGGTTATAAAATGACTGTGTTTGCATTCTTGAATTCAGAACGTACTCTGAATAAAGAACCAACCTTTTGCAGAGATCTGCGACTTTGCCTAATTCTTATTAACTTTAGCTTTACAACCTAGGGGGAATTGGTCAAAGCTATAGTGATTGTTATCATCATTGGGATTGAAAATTCTCGTGACAATGGTTCAATGAACCAATATACAATATATTTATTTTCATATTGTCGCCGTCCTGGAACCTAGAATTGGGATCATGTATCCTGCGCTAATGATGACACAAATAAGAGTAAAGTAGAGCAATGTATAACACAGCGAACTTAGTAAACAAGGCCTTTGTGGGAAGTGCATGGGGGCCGCCATCTTTATGAACCTTCGCTATTGTTTGCTGACTTATAATGGCTGTCTCCTATTACTTGCATATTAAACTAAGGGCCTCTCATTACCGAAACACAAATTTCTCATTAACACATCATTTTTAGGTCAGTTTTGATAACGAGAACCTTAATTTAGGTAACGATAATAATTTAATTCTAATGTATAGTCAATCGGTGTGCTAGGCTTTATTTATTTATTTTAACCGCTAGGCTTTATTTTACTACAGTAGGACCATTGCTTACACCTGTTGTTTAGATTTTTTGTAAAACATCAGTTATTTGACTAAGTAGGGTTTGTCAAGAAATATAGAGTGTATAAACCCCATTTAATATACTTAAACCCACAATCTGGAGTTTGTGTTTCAGCAAAGACAAACCCTGATTTGGTAAGTGCTTATATTTGTCCTATTTCATACATTTTAAATTCATTATAAATGTTTTTTTTGCATATCCCAACTCTCTCTGAGACACCCTCAGAGAGTGGGGTCACAGCCAGGGTCAGCTCTGGGATTCGAATTAGCAACCTTTTGGTTACTGGCCCAAAGCTCTAACCGCTAGGCTACCTGCCGCCCATTTGGTATACCCCACTTTACCTGTTTTAGCACTTACCTCTACAGTTGTTTCATATCCCAAGCCAGTGTTTGGTCCATATCCCACATATTTAGATACTTTATAGGCATATCATGTTATGCCATTTGCCAATAGGATCCCATTCAATCCAGAAATACATCTAAAATACCTTACAACTTTAATGATACAGTACCTACATGTACATACTACCTCAATAAGCCTGACTAACAGGTGTCTGTATATAGCCTTGCTACTCTTTTTTCAAATGTCTTTTTACTGTTGTTTTATTTCTTTACTTACCTACACACACACACACACACACACACACACACGCACACATACCATTTTTTTTCGCACTATTGGTTAGAGCCTGTAAGTAAGCATTTCACTGTAAGGTTTACACCTGTTGTATTCGGCGCACGTGACAAATAAACTTTGATTTGAACTCCACATATCCACGTCCTAATACACCAATATTACTTGTAAGGACCTTGGAGAAATTACTTTGTCTTAAAAAAAAAGTGTTCCTACCCTTAAGTCCACTTTTGACTTGCATGCATGTAAAGTCTGAAAGACAAGCACAATTACAGTAATTATAATACATACATATTTTTTTTGGTCAATTGAATTAAGATCAGTGATTTTAATATTATGCAAGTCATTTGGGATTAGCAAATAACACAGTTTAATGATGTATTGGGTTACTGAATCTCTAATAGAGCTCAGTACAGTTTTTCAATGGATTGCCAAACTGCAACACTCATTACCGATACATTCATTGTTATCTCCAAAAGCTGGTTATCATTAAAGTAATGGATCAATATTTAGGACATATTAGGAAAAATACAACTTATTCTTTGGCAATTATGGCTTAATCTTGTCATGAACATCGTCAGGGAAATGACTGTACCAAGGTGCAGCGTGGTGAGCGTACATTATTTTTATTTACAATGTCGCCAACAAAACAAGAAACAACAAAAATGACTGTGAAGCTGACTAGGGCTATACAGGCCACTAACACAGACAACTACCCACAACTAAGGTGGAAAAACAGGCTGCCTAATTATGATTCCCAATCAGAGACAACGATAGAGAGCTGTCCCTGATTGAGAACCATACCCGGCCAAAACATAGAAACAGAAAACAAAGAAATAAAGAAACTAAAATGCCCACCCTAGTCACACCCTGGCCTAACCAAAATAGAGAACAAAAGCCTCTTTTTGGCCAGGGCGTGACAAACCTGATGCCTTTTGTTCTTTATCCAAATATGTGTGCATAAAAATGACATGTATACACAAATAATTATGTCAAAACAAGATTCAGAAAAGGTTATGTGTTGCGGTAATGAGAGAAATTACAAAATACATTTTAGTAATTTTATTAGAAATATATTTGTTTTCAGTGTTATGTTTAACTCAGGCTTTTTCAGTAGGGGAGCAATGTTTGTGTAGAACTTTTTTGGACATTTTTTTTTTTTTTTCAAGTGCCAGTTTCATGAGAATCACCCTCCTGTATGAGGTTTCGCAATCAAAGCCACCATTCCATTCCTCAAGGCGCTCTCTGAAATTAAACATGAAGGACAGTGGAGGAATTGAATTCAACGAACTGGAATCACACATGGTGGCACAGGCAGAGCACAGACACATACTGTGTACACAGTGTACACACACACATGCATGCACAACATAACACAAATCCAGTTGCCAATACATCTTATTCTTCTCAACGGAACCACCTAATTACTTCCGCTCAATGTCTTCGACAAAGCGAGCCCAGATGGAATAAATGAAAGTGTGGTTGTTTGTTCCAGGCTTTATTTAGAGGGCCCGTCAAGCAAAAGCCTCTCTTGCATGGCACCATTACCACAACATCCACATTATTGATCTCATAGCCGGGAGTGGGGTTTGAAAATGCTCTGCGAGACATGCTCTCTCTCCTTGGGCGCTAGATAGCAGGTACTAGACTACCTGCAGCTGCTCACGAAGCGGCGGAAGGAGATTAACGCCACGGCATGCTCTAATTAAGCAACAAGGCATGAGGGGGTTTGTGGTATGTTGGCCATATACGACAAACCACGAGGTGCCTTATTGATATTATGACTGGTTACCAACACAATTAAAACAGTAAAAATACATGTTTTGTCATACCAGTGGTATACCAGTGGTCTGATATATCAGTGGTCTGATATACCACGGCTTTCAGCCAATCAGCATTCAGGGCTCAAACCACCCAGTTTATAATTTTTTGTTTAATTATAGTCCTGGAGCACCTGGAAAGAGTTCCATCAGTCAAGCCTGATATTGACCACTGGGGTAACCATGGCGACAGCTCAATGAATTGTGAGTGTCTGCACTAGAGTCACACTGGGCGGGGGGAGGGGGACATACACACGCACATAGACAGACACACGCATGAGCGCACATGCATACCTGCACACACAGAACAAGATGCACACACTAATATAAACAGCAGAAGTTCTCATTGATTAGAAGCAAATAAACTGACTAATTCAATTCAATCATGTTGACAGACTATCCATTATCCGTCCATTGTCAGAAATGCAGTAATTTTATGTTTGAGCATAATATTTGTTTAAACACCAGCGGTGATACAGATGTAGGATCTTCATTTTTGTTATCCCACTGCAACAGGATTTGAACATTTAGTCCATAATGTTGCTTGATAGGTAGTTACGCTATTAGCTGGACAAAAGTAGACTATGTGGAAAGTGCACTGATGTTAATAACTGTGTGTTAGTGTGGGTTTTCTTTGAATTTATGTAATCACAAATCTCATCTGCATTTCCTGCGGCGCAGTCATCAAATTAAGATCCTACATCTGTAGTATTACAACACCCAAGGCTGAAATAGCTGGAAACAACATTGTTAGAACACACCGTATATTACAGCATTCATTCTATAAAGCAGTGACCAAATGCCATAAATTACAGTAAGAGCTTTCTCAGTTGTCTGGCCCTGTGGGTGAGCAGCCAGGACACGGCTATTGATTGGAAGGCCCTCAAGCAGAATACATTACTGCAGCAGAAACCTTTTTCGTCTGGTTGGGCACTGGCTAGGGGAAGGGAAGGCAGTCTGCTTCAGAGCAGTGTGTGCTGTAATAGGCCAATTCAGATTTCAACCTTTAAAGCCTTGTAATCGGACGTTATTGCCACGGTGGCGGTGTTCACATGAAGAGCTCCCATAAAGAGCCCTAACAAACAGCTAGGCCTGCATATAGCTATATACAGTATAATTACACATGCATATCTCTAAATATGGGACTGGGCCTGTAGATCAAAGCCCAATAAACCACATAGTAGACATATTCCTCTCACATGAACTCATGACCCTCGCTCTTCATCTCAAAAAGGTGCCATGAGGATAAATCAATCATTAGATGATTGACAGCAAAGGCTCTCATACAGTATGTGTAAACACATAAACTGAACACTCCATACAAAAACAATAAACGTAATGTGAATAACCAAAACCGAAAACAGTACCGTGTGGCGTAAAACACAGACACGGAAACAATCACCCACAAAAACACAGTGAAACCCAGGCTACCTAAGTATGATTCTCAATCAGAGACAACTAACGACACCTGCCTCTGATTGAGAACCATACTAGGCCGGACACAGAAAAACAACCTAGACACACAAAACATAGAACGCCCACCCAGCTCACGTCCTGACCAACACTAAAACAAGGAAAACACAAAAGATCTATGGTCAGAACGTGACAGTATGTACTGTATCACCTATCATCTCTTGCTTTACCTACCCACAGGGCCATATAAATGATAATGGACCTACATTTATAGTCTCTTCACTTTGTCGAGCTTGCTAACAGTGATCAAAACGAAAGCTACACAGTCAGGGAGCATCACAAATTCCAAAAGCAATGAATAGAGGACAATTCACAGCAAATTTTGGCCGCACTTAAAATATATGCATTTTAAGTGTGGCCCTCCATACCTCGGTGAAGACCTAATGCAGCCCGCGGGGACAATTTGTTTGACACCCCTGCTTTAAGCTATTCATACATGTTGAACTACAACAATATTAAAATGAACAACAAAACATTTCAATGGCCATAGACTTGAATGTTTTTTGTTGTTGTCTTTTTTACAAATTCCAGACACTACTCCTCTTGAAACGTTTGAGCTATCAACACCAAACCAATGTTGAAATGTGCAGACTCGCTTAAATTTTATTAATTAAAAAAAATAAACGTCCCCTCACTGTCAACTGCGTTTATTTTCTGCAAACTTAACATGTGTCAGTATTTGTATGAACATAGCAAGATTCAACAACTGAGACATGAACTGAACAAGTTCCACAGACATGTGACTAACAGAAATTGAATAATGTGTCCCTGAACAAAGGGGGGGTCAAAATCAATAGCAACAGTCAGTATCTGGTGTGGCCACCAGCTGCATTAAGTACTGCAGTGCATCTCCTCCTCATGGACTGCACCAGATTTGCCAGTTCTTGATGTGAGATGTTACTCCACTCTTCCACCAAGGCACCTGCAAGTTCCCAGACATTTCTGGGGGGAATGGCTCTAGCCCTCACCCGCCGATCCAACAGGTCCCAGATGTGCTCAATGGGATTGAGATCCGGGCTTTTCTCTGGCCATGGCAGAACACTGACATTCCTGTCTTGCAGGAAATTACGCACAGAATGAGCAGTAGGGCTGGTGGCATTGTTATGCTGGAGGGTCATGTCAGGATAAGCCTGCAGGAAGAGTACCACATGAGGGAGGAGGATGTCTTCCCTGTAACGCACAGCGTTCAGATTGCCTGCAATGACAACAAGCTCAGTCTGATGATGCTGTGACACACTGCCCCAGACCATGACGGACCCTTCCAAATCGATCCCGCTCCAGAGTACAGGCCTCGGTGTAATGCTCATTTCTTCAACGATAAACACAAATCCGACCATCACCCCTGGTGAGACAAAACCGCGACTCGTCATTGAAGAGCACTTTTTGCCAGTCCTGTCTGGTCCAGCGACGGTGGGTTTGTGCCCATAGGCGACGTTGTTGCCGGTGATGTCTGGTGAGGACCTGCCTTACAAAAGGCCTACAAGCCCTCAATCCAGCCTCTCTCAACCTATTGTGGACAGTCTGAGCACTGATGGAGGGATTGTGCGTTCCTGGTGTATCTCGGGCAGTTGTTTTTGCCATCCTGTACCTGTCCCGCAGGTGTGATGTTCGGATGTACCGATCCTGTGCAGGTGTTGTTACACGTGGTCTGCCACTGCAAGGACGATCAGCTGTCTGCCCTGTCTCCCTGTAGCGCTGTTTTAGGCATCTCACAGTACGGACATTGCAATTTATTGCACTGGCCACATCGTCCTCATGCCTTCTTGCAGCATGCCTAAGGCACGTTCACGCAGATGAGCAGGGACCCTGGGCATCTTTCTTTTGGTGTTTTTCAGAGCCAGTAGAAAGGCCTCTTCAGTGTCCTAAGTTTTCATAACTGTGACCTTAATTGCCTACCATCTGTAAGCTGTTAGTGTCTTAACGACCGTTCCACAGGTGCATGTTCATTAATTGTTTATGGGTCATTGAACAAGCATGGGAAACAGTGTTTAAACCCTTTACAATGAAGATCTGTGAAGTTATTTGGATTCTTATGAATTATCTTTGAAAGACAGGGTCCTGAAAAAGGGACGTTTCTTTTTTTGCTGAGTTTATAACCATTTTACATTTGTATAAATTATCATAGGTTTTAATGAGAACACTTGGAATACAGTGATAGCTATTCAAAATGGTTCTGCTCCTTGGCCAATTAAGACCAACTTTAAAATGTTCAAGCTTATCTAACTTCAAATTCTCTAAAACCTTTATAAGCTATAAACCATTTATATTTGCATAAATTATCATAAAACGTAACGGATTCAATGCCAATGAAACAGACATCAGTGTGCTTCTAACAGTATAGATTCCTCTATTGTCCCTATCCCTGTATCGGGCTCGAACCAGTGATCCTCTGCTAGCAAACACATGTGACTGCCCTCCTTGACAACATACCAACCGTTGATCTATGGAAAAATATTTAATTTGATAGCTCTATCTATGTCATTTCAAGTTACCTGTAGAGTGAGCTTGCGGTAGGTTCTTAACTCCATTACACTCTTCGTCCACTGTCCCTATCCCCATACCATGCTCAAACCAGTGATCCTCTGCTCGCAAACACACGTGGACAGACCTCCCTACTTGATAAGTTACCAATTGTTTGAGCTAACGAAAAAGATCCATAGGCGATATTTCAAGCTAGCTGTGGAGTGAGTTTACGCTACGTTCTTAACTTTACACCAACCATAACAGCGTATGTCTGTAGCTAAAAGTGTTAAAGAGCTAGCATTTAAAACATCTACCACTTAAACAAATGTTTATCCTTATGAATTATAACAATTTAAATTAGCATAAAATAATCCACCAGCAGTAAAAGTAACTCTTGAACTGTTCAAGAGCTAAAGACACCTAATCAACTTATGTTCAGGCTATCCTATCAAGCAATCAATCAATCTTTCCATCTATCTATACTATACACAGTGACTGTGATGGCGCCGACAGGGATGGTGGCCTCGCTTCGCGTTCTTAGGGAACTATACAGTATTTCGTTTTTTTATGTATTATTTCTTACACTGTTACTCCAGGAAATCTTAAGTCTTCTTACGTACAGCCTGGCGGAACTATTGGATATACATTACGACCAGGAATACGACTTTCCCGAAGCGGATCCTCTGTTTGGACCACCATCCAAGACAACGGATCAGATCCCTGTAGGCGACCTAAAACAATGGCGCCACAGAAGGGGCAGACAGAGTGGTCTTCTGATCAGGCTCCGGACACATCGCTCACCGATCCCGAATATACTACTCGCCAAAGTCCAGTCTATTGACAACAAGGTAGACGAAATTCGAGCAAGGGTTGCCTTCCAGAGAGACATCAGAGATTGTAACATTCTCTGTTTCACGGAAACATGGCTCACACGGGATACATTATCAGAGTCGGTACAGCCACCCGGTTTCTTCATGCATCGCGCCAACAGAAACAAGCATCTCTCTGGTAAGAAGAAGGGCGGGGATGTATTAACGAATCGTGGTCATGATCATAACAACATACAGGAACTCAAGTCCTTTTGTTCAACTGATCTAAAATTCCTCACAATCAAATGCCGACCAAATTATCTACCAAGAGAATTCTCTTCGATTATAATCACAGCTGCGTATATCCCCCCCAAGCAGACACCTTGACGGCCCTGAAATAACTTCATTGGAAACTGGAAACCACATATCCTGAGGCTGCATTTATTGTAGCTGGGGATTTTAACAAGGCTAATCTGAAAACAAGGCTCCCTAAATTTTACAAGCATATCGAATGCGCGACCCGGGCTGGCAAAATTCTTGATCATTGCTACTCTAACTTCCGCGACACATATATAGCCCTCCCTCGCTCTCCTTTCGGCAAATCTGACCACGACTCCATGTTGTTGCTCCCAGCCTATAGACAGAAACTAAAACGGGAAACGCCCATGCTAAGGTCTGTTCAACGCTGGTCCGACAATCTGATTCCACGCTTCTTGATTGCTTCGATCACGTGGACTGGCATACGTTACGGATAGCTTCAGACAACAGCATTGATGTAAACGCTGATTTGGTGAGTGAGTTTATTAGCAAGTGCATCGGTGATGTTGTACCCACGGTGACTATTAAAACCGCAAGGCAATCAAACAAGCTAAGCGCCAGTATAGAGACAAAGTAGAGTCGCAATTCAACGGCTCAGACATGAAACGTGTGTGGCAGGGTCTACAGTCAATCACGGATTACAAAAAGAAAACCAGCCCTGTCGCGGACACCGATGTCTTGCTTCCAGACAAACTAAACAAGTTCTTTGCTCGCTTTGGAGGACAATACAGTGCCACTGACACAGCCCACTACCAAAACCTGCGGGCTCTCCTTCACCGCAACCAACGTGAGTAAAATATTTAAACGTGTTAACCCTCGCAAGGCTGTCGGCCCAGACGGCATCCCTAGCAGCATCCGCGGTGCATGCGCAGACCAGCTGGCTGGTGTCTTTATGGACATATTCAATCAATCCCTATCCCAGTCTGCTGTTCCCACATGCTTCAAGAGGGTCACCATTGTTCTTGTTCCCAAGAAAGCTAAGGTAACTGAGCTAAACAACTATCGCCCCGTAGCACTCACTTCCATCATCATGAAGTGCTTTGAGAGACTAGTCAAGGATCATATCACCTCCACCCTACATGACACCCGAGACCCACTCCAATTTGCTTACCGCCCCAATAGGTCCACAGACGACGCAATCACACTGCACACTGCCATAACTCATCTGGACAAGAGGAATACCCATGTAAGAATGCTGATCATCGATTACAGCTCAGCATTTAACACCATAGTACCATCCAACATCGTCATTAAGCTTGAGACCCTGGTTCTCGACCCCGCCCTGTGCAACTGGGTCCTGGACTTTCTGACGGGCCACCCCCAGGTGGTGAAGGTAGGAAACAACATTTCCACCCCACTGATCCTCAACACTGGGGCCCACAAGGGTGCGTTCTCAGTCCTCTCTTGTACTCCCTGTTCAACCATGTCTGCATGGCCATGCACGCCTCCAACTCAATCATCAAGTTTGCAGACGACACTACAGTGGTAGGCTTGATTACCAACAATGACCAGACGGCCTAGAGGGAGGAGGTGAGGGCCCTCGGAGTGTGGTGTCAGGAAAATAAACAAAACAAAGGAGATGATCGTGGACTTCAGGAAACAGCAGAGGGAGCACCCCCCTATCCACATCGACAGGACAGTAGTGGAGAAGGTGGAAAGTTTTAAGTTCCTCGGTGTACACATCACAGACAAACTGAAATGGTCCACCTACACAGACATCGTTGTGAAGGCGGCGCAACAGCGCCTCTTCAACCTCAGGAGGCTGGAGACATTTGGCTTGTCACCAAAAACACCAAAAACTTTTACAGATGTACAATCAAGAGCATCCTGTTGTGCTGTATCACCGCCTGGTATGGCAACTGCTCCGCCCAGAACCGTAAGGCTCTCCAGAGGGTAGTGAGGTCTGCACAAAGCACCACCGGGGGCAAACTACCTGCCCTCCATGACATCTACACCACCCGATGTCACAGGAAGGCCAAAAGAATCATCAAGGACATCAACCACCCGAGCCACTGCCTGTTCACCCCGCTACCATCCAGAAGACCAGGTCAGTACAGGTGCATCAAAGCTGGGACCGAGAGACTGAAAAACAGCTTCTATCTCAAGGCCATCAGACTGTTAAACAGCCATTACTAACATTGAGTGGCTGCCGCCAACATACTGACTAAAATCTCTAGACACTTTAATAATAAAAAATTGGATGTAATAAATGTATCACTAGTCACTTTAAACAATGCCACTTTAAATCATGTTTACATACTCTACATTACTCATCACATATGTATATACTGTGCTCTATACCATCTACTGCATCTTGCCTATGCCGTTCGGCCATCGCTCATCCAAATATTCATATATATAGAACTTATATAGAACTTTGCAATCTTTTGCCACATTTCAGGCTTCAAACATAAAGATATAAAACTGTATTTTTTTACGAAGAATCAACAACAAGTGGGACACAATCATGAAGTGGAACGACATTTATTGGATATTTCAAACTTTTTTAACAAATCAAAAACTGAAAAATTGGGCGTGCAAAATTATTCAGCCCCCTTAAGTTAATACTTTGTAGCGCCACCTTTTTCTGCGATTACAGCTGTAAGTCGCTTGGGGTATGTCTCTATCAGTTTTGCACATCGAGAGACTGAAATGTTTTCCCATTCCTCCTTGCAAAACAGCTTGAGCTCAGTGAGGTTGGATGGAGAGCATTTGTGAACAGCAGTTTTCGGTTCTTTCCACAGATTCTCGATTGGATTCAGGTCTGGACTTTGACTTGGCCATTCTAACACCTGGATATGTTTATTTTTGAACCATTCCATTGTAGATTTTGCTTTATGTTTTGGATCATTGTCTTGTTGGAAGACAAATCTCCGTCCCAGTCTCAGGTCTTTTGCAGACTCCATCAGGTTTTCTTCCAGAATGGTCCTGTATTTGGCTCCATCCATCTTCCCATCAATTTTAACCATCTTCCCTGTCCCTGCTGAAGAAAAGCAGGCCCAAACCATGATGCTGCCACCACCATGTTTGACAGTGGGGATGGGGTGTTCAGGGTGATGAGCTGTGTTGCTTTTACGACAAACATAACGTTTTGCATTGTTGCCAAAAAGTTCAATTTTGGTTTCATCTGACCAGAGCACCTTCTTCCACATGTTTGGTGTGTCTCCCAGGTGGCTTGTGGCAAACTTTAAACAACACTTTTTATGGATATCTTTAAGAAATGGCTTTCTTCTTGCCACTCTTCCATAAAGGCCAGATTTGTGCAATATACGACTGATTGTTGTCCTATGGACAGAGTCTCCCACCTCAGCTGTAGATCTCTGCAGTTCATCCAGAGTGATCATGGGCCTCTTGGCTGCATCTCTGATCAGTCTTCTCCTTGTATGAGCTGAAAGTTTAGAGGGACGGCCAGGTCTTGGTAGATTTGCAGTGGTCCGATACTCCTTCCATTTCAATATTATCGCTTGCACAGTGCTCCTTGGGATGTTTAAAGCTTGGGAAATCTTTTTGTATCCAAATCCGGCTTTAAACTTCTTCACAACAGTATCTCGGACCTGCCTGGTGTGTTCCTTGTTCTTCATGATGCTCTCTGCGCTTTTAACGGACCTCTGAGACTATCACAGTGCAGGTGCATTTATACAGAGACTTGATTACACACAGGTGGATTGTATTTATCATCATTAGTCATTTAGGTCAACATTGGATCATTCAGAGATCCTCACTGAACTTCTGGAGAGAGTTTGCTGCACTGAAAGTAAAGGGGCTGAATAATTTTGCACGCCCAATTTTTCAGTTTTTGATTTGTTAAAAAAGTTTTAAATATCCAATAAATGTCGTTCCACTTCATGATTGTGTCCCATTTGTTGTTGATTCTTCACAAAAAAATACAGTTTTATATCTTTATGTTTGAAGCCTGAAATGTGGCAAAAGGTCGCAAAGTTCAAGGGGGCCGAATACTTTCGCAAGGCACTGTATATATTCTTATTAATTCCTTTACACTTGTGTGTATAAGGTAGTTGTTGTGAAATTGTTAGATTACTTGTTAGATATTACTGCATGATTGGAACTACAAGCACAAGCATTTCGCTACACTCACATTAACATCTGCTAACCATGTGTATGTGACCAAAAATATTTGATTTGATTAGATTTTTCAACGAAAAACTATTTACAATTATTCTATGGCTATGGCATCAACAGATATGGCAGCTCTGCATCTAGCTCCTAAGCAACTTTACAGTATTATTATTTTTTGTCTGTTATTTCTTACATTATTATCCCAGAAATATTTTTGCGTTATTCCTAATTCGAGTCTTTTACTTTTAGGTTTGTGTGTGTTGTTAATCGTTTTTAGATACTACTGGACTGTTAGATACTACTGCACTGTTGGAGCTAGGAACACAAGCATTTCACTACACCCGCAATAACATCTGCTAAATATGTGATTGTGACCAATACAATTACATTTGATTTAAATATAAATAAAGACAGTTTAGTTGTTTACGCTAAGCTTAGTTGTTCTGGCGTCTTATCTGCTTCTGAAAATAACAGGCAGACTGCAGACTTTGCACAGTTGTATATGTTAAGTGATTCAGAAATGGTATTCTGTATCAGACACACAAAAAAAGAAATTCTCAAGTCAATTCTGTGAGATTATTTAAGATACCCTTTAAAGAATTAGCATTTGGGGCGGCAGGGTAGCCTAGTGGTTAGAGTGTTGGACTAGTTGCAAGTTCATATCCCCGAGCTGACAGGGTACAAATCTGTCGTTCTGCCCAAGAACAGGCAGTTAACCCACTGCTCATAGGCCGTCATTGAAAATAAGAATTTGTTCTTAACTGACTTGCCTAGTTAAATAAAGGTAAATAAAGAATTAGCATTTCAGATGATCGGAAGCTGGGCAGGTACTCTTAGCTGTCCTGACATTAGGGGAAAGCTTGTTCCACCATTGGGGTGCCAGGAGAGAGAAGATCGTTGGTGGGCCAAGAGACCAGAGGTGGCACAACAGATTGCTCAGGTTGGGATGTTGGGTTTGACCATAGCCTGAAGGTAGGGAGGGGGAGTTCCCCTTGCTTCTTCGTAAGGTCAGGGTCTTGAAGATGATGTGAGCTTCAAATGGAATCCAGTGGACTGTGCGGAGGAGCAGTGTGACATGGGACAACTTGGTAAGGTTGAACACCAGGCGTGCTGCAGCATTCTACATAGATTACAGGGGTTTGATGGCACAAGCGGGGAGCCCAGCCAACAGAGAGTAGCAGTAGTCTAGACGGAACATGACAAGTGCCTGGATTAGTACCTGCGCCGCTTCCTGTCCTTTCCTGAAGAAAGGTTGTACTCTACGAATGTTGTAGAGCATGAACCTGCAACAGCGAGTCACTGCTTTGATGTTTGCAGAGAATGACAGTGTGTTGTTCAGGGTCACGCCAAGGTTATTTTACCTCTGGGAGGGAACACCAAGGAGTTGTGAACCGTGATGGAGAGGTCTTGGAGCGGGCAGGCCTTTCCCGGGAGTAAGATCAGCTCCATCTTGTAAAAGCAGGTACTTACTCTCTATTCTTAGCTAGTTGTGACACAATGTATCTCATCTGTCTGAACTGTCCTCTGCAGAATAAACTCAATTCGAACCCTGTGTAAAAACTAGTTATAAAAGAATGAACCAGCTGAGGCTGTCCGCTAAGGCTTGGATAAATTCATGTAGGATAATTCTTCTCATGTGTGCATTTCAGATTTGAATGGACAACTAATGAAGATGTAACCAAAAGATTTTGAATACACACATCACTCTTGCTTAATAGATGACAAGATAAACACAAAGGTGTGACTAGTGATATACTTATAGCCTCACATACATTGGCATTATGTATCCAATTCTGACCAGTGGAATGGGTACTTAGCCTGGCCTCCATGCAGATGCCCCTGACGGCTCAGTTTCCAGTGTTAATGTAAATAAATAGCTGTGACTTGTTAAGAGCGGCCTCAGGTTTCCATTATGACTTCACCTGAGGTGTGCATGGCAGCCGGGTGGACATAATTGTTCTGAACAGCCCAGTGTGGCGCTCTCAGTTGTGATCAGCTCATCCACACAGAGACTAAGTGTGTGTGTGTGTGTGTGTGTGTGTGTGTGTGTGTGTGTGTGTGTGTGTGTGTGTGTGTGTGTGAGAGAGAGAGAGAGAGAGGAAATGGTCTGGGTAGCCATTTGACTAGATGTTCAGGAGTCTTATGGCTTGGGGGTAGAAGCTGTTTAGAAGCCTCTTGGACCTAGACTTGTCCAGGTAGCAGAGAGAACAGTCTATGACTAGGGTGGGAACAAAGTATCAATTATTCCAAGTCCAGTAGTTCATGTAATTATTTTTAATCAATCACTCAAGTTGAAATGACTTGCCAATGAAGGAGGACTCAACTAGTTGATTAAATTTAATTGACAATGTGAACAGAAGTCTCAGTCAAAGCAACGTCCATTGACAATGCAAAACCAGATAGGACTGGGTTTTAATCTAATTTGTTCTGATGCATACCAGATGAGTAAGATTTCACTTCTGGAACACCTGAATAATTTTACTTACAGTATATTTCATTGCATTGCAAATACTGTAAGTGTACAATAATATATGTCTACTTTTTCACATGAACAAATAACCTTTTCGGTCAGAACCATGTTCTCCTTGCAAGGACCGAGAAGGTCTGCTTCATCAGTGGTGATAAGTATCAGTATTAAAGGCAAAGAGCCGTGCTCAGTGAGTTGTCTGACTGCTTTGGACGTGGGAGCAGACCTGGCAGTTAACCTTTCAATGGCCTAATTACTGTAAATCACTGCCAAGGCCATTACATAACCCTATATTAAATAGGACTGTTGCTGAGATGAGAGGGAACATTAGGCAGGCTGTGTTACCTGGGGTGCAAGTGTTCCTTTCTTATAATGAGATGTGTCACAACAGGCAATGTATGAAGACTTGCTTTTTTACTGTAGGGAGTTTAGGGAGTGTGTGTGTGTGACACGAGCCTATCAGATGAGCTAAACTACTTCTATGATCGCTTCGAGGTAAATAACACTGAAACATGCATGAGAGCACCAGCTGTTCCGGAAGACTGTGTGATCACGTTCTCCGCAGCCGATGTGAGTAAGACCTTTCAACAGGTTAACATTCACAAGGCCACAGGGCCAGATGGATTACCAGAACATGTACTGTGAGCATACGCTGAGCACGCACTCAGAGGTGCATGCTCAGTCCCTGTTCAGTCCCTGTTCACTCATGACTGCGCGGCCAGGCACGACTCGAACACCATCATTAAGTTTACGGATGACACAACAGTTGTAGGCCTGATCACCGACAACGGTGAGACAGCCTATAGGGAGGAGGTCAGAGACCTGACCGTGTGATGCCAGGCCAACAACCTCTCCCTCAACGCGATCAAGACAAAGGAGATGATTGTGGACTACGGGAAAAAGAGGACCGAGTACGCCCCCATTCTCATTGACGGGGCTGCAGTGGAGCAGGTTGAGAGCTTCAAGTTCCTTGATGTCCACATCACCAACAAACTAACATGGTCCATGCACATCAAGATAGTCGTGAAGAGGGCACGACAAAACCTATTCCCCGTCAGGAGACTGAAAAGATTTGGCATGGGTC
Source organism: Oncorhynchus tshawytscha (assembly GCF_018296145.1). NCBI lineage: Eukaryota > Metazoa > Chordata > Actinopteri > Salmoniformes > Salmonidae > Oncorhynchus > Oncorhynchus tshawytscha. The sequence goes on from NC_056445.1 coordinate 20,027,839, forward strand.
CTCAAATGCTCAAAAGGTACTACAGCTGCACCATCGAGAGCATCCTGACTGATTGCATTACTGCCTGGTATGGCAACTGCTCGGCCTCCGACCGCAAGGCACTACAGAGGGTAGTGTGTACGGCCCAGTACATCACTGGGGCCAAGCTTCCTGCCATCCAGTACCTCTATACCAAGCGGTGTCAGAGGAAGGCCCTGACAATTGTCAAAGACTCCAGCCACCCTAGTCATAGACTGTCCTCCCTGCTTCCGCACGGCAAGTGGTACCAGAGCACCAAGTCTAGGTCCAAGAGGCTTCTAAACAGCTTCTACCCCCAAGCCATAAGACTCCTGAACATCTATCAAATGGCCACCCAGACTATTTGCATTGCCCCCCCCTCTTTTACACACTTCTGCTACTCTACCTACATGTACATATTACCTCAACTAACCGATATCCCCGCACATTGACTCTGTACCGGTACCGCCCTGTATATAGTCTCACTATTGTTATTTTACTGCTGCTCTTTAATTACTTGTTACTTTTATTTCTTATTCTTATTTTTTTTCAACTGCATTGTTGTTGGGCTCGTAAATAAGCATTTCACTGTTAGCACCTGTTGTATTCGGCACATGTGATTAATACAATTTGCTTTGATTTGATTTGATATTAGTGCACGTGTGTTTGTACTTTGGAATCATGGGGTGGAGAGGATTTCAGATGAATCTATATGAGTCATTAACACAACCGTTGATTAACAACCCATGCTAGGAGCGATGGTTCTGTTGTGTCATCTGTCACCTAGTATGTCACCAAATCTCTAAACATTCTACCATCTTCATCAGGGAAGCTGGTGACTTCAATAAAGAGTGAATTACAAAGAACACGAATAAGACAGAAATAGACACGGAAAAGAACTGAGGTTGAATGACATGTTCACACAAGGAACACAGGGAACATTTGAAGTACAGTAAGGCTTGACATTAAATAATGACAGAGGACAAAGTCTATTAGGATCATTGCCTCTCAACAACAGAACAGTGTTATTGGTCTTCGGAGGTCTGCTGGGTATCTGATAGCAGAAGCAATAGGTTTGTGACTCGGCATCCCCTCATATCTCAGTAACACAGGGGTCCTGGAGAAAACAAATTTGTCCAGCTAAATGTCAGAAGACATCAATGTTTTGTCCAAACAAAATAGTCCTTTACCAAGGGGAATTCGATTTGTGTAGAGCTCTAATGACAATGATTGTAGCTTGTTGAAGCATACCTCTATGCCTAGCCTATCCTGATGATTTCATGCTTCAGCTGAAGCCAATATTTGGGTAGAAGGTGTATAATACGCTCCAAAACTACTACTTCAACATGTTTGTCTCATGATAACAGTTCCCTACGCCAGCAAACACAGCAGTTCACTGAAACAGAAGCTGGAGTCCAGAAGTGTTTACTTCTAAAAAATTACATTAATGCAGCAGGTTAATTCTCTCCTGTGAGCAAATATTGAGAAATAATCCTCAGCACATGGTTCAGGATTTTAAATATGCAAAAAGGCCCTCACTGAAATGTCAACAAATCCCAGATATAATGGCTTCTAGTGTTTAGAGAAATATACCTTTTCTCTCCAAATGAATGGTTTTGCTGTGCAATTCCAGAAGAGAGCAATTTTGCATCAGCAGATGTCACAAAGTGCTATACAGAAACCCAGCCTAAAACCCCAAACAGCAAGCAATGCAGGTGTAGAAGCACAGTGGCTGGAAAGGCAGGAACCTAGGAAGAAACCTAGAGTGTGCGAGACTCTCTCCATGTTCCTCAAATTGGCCCTTTTAAGAGTGCGCTGCCAATGGAGCTAAAGCACAATTATACTGTTTAGCAAACAAATTGATCTAACCTCACTGCTGAACTTAACATTGTGGCGACGTGGCAGCAGCCGGGGGCCATAATGACACAAATTGAAAACGGCTGAAAATGAGAACATTCATTATACTCCGCCAGTGGCAGACCGGCACAACTTCTTTCTATAGTCATTAGGGGACAGTGTCTAAATCTCCTCACGTCTCTCAGGAAGCTGGCGAACACCATGTTCTGGAATAGCTCTATACAACCATTTCTAAAAGCGACAGTCTGTTTGGTATTCATGCCTGTTCGTTCTTACATAAGCCCGAGCTCTTCCCGAAATGTGTTTTGCACCAGATTTCTGATTTTGACATTGTCTCCCAAATAATCAATTACAGCTATAATTTGACTGGCACACTGGCTGTGGTTCTGTTTCAGTGTTAAACACAGAGAGCTGGAGGCCTCTCTGTTTCTGGTCATGAATGATAATGATTAAATCATTCCTCAGCCTCAGTTAATGTCAACGGATGCAATTCCACAGCATCAATTCAAGACCCAGAGGGAGGCTGGCTTTCACAACTAAGGTTCAGTGTTTAAAGTTAGACTCTTTCTCATGACAATTACTCTTGGTTTATACAGAAATTAAACACCACTCCTTGTCTAAAGCATTTTTTCAGCTCATGGAGAAACAAGTAAATGTAATTGAGTATGTCCTTTTCTATATTTAGGACCTGAACACCTCTCTAACTCAGTGCTCTTGTTAGTTCACTGATACATCCATTGATATTTCACTTGACACTTGACATTCACATAACTCTTTAGTCCTCCAAGCTAACAGACCTGAGAATACAGTGTTTTCCCCATCCTCCTTCAATGGCCGTGAGCTGGGCTGTGTCACTCCTGTATTTATGCAGCACAAAAGCCTGCCTCCATCATTTAATAGTCATCACAGGTCTCTCGCCGCCTTACAAACAATGGCTTTTAACAGGGATCTCACCAGCCACCATAAAATCTCAGATGATTGATTTATGACTCTAAGGGCTGTTTTCCTGCCTCTTTCTAAGTACCAATTTCAGCCTTTTTCAATCTCTGTTGGTCTAGCTGGCTCTGCCCCAAAATCCCCAAAGGATATTGTAGATGTTTTTCAATGCAATCCATAAGCCTCTTGGTTTTTTTTCAACATTTTGTGATGATGAATCTATGTTTGAAACACATTTGGTTTTGCAAAAAGTCATCAACCAGTTTTGTTTTCATACCATTTTACCCAGTGATGCAGACATTGGAATTATGCTGAAACTTCAACTTAAAAACAATGACTAACGGGTTGTTACATCAATCTAATTTCAGCATAATCATAAAAACTACGTATACATTGAAATTGCGTTGACAATGCCACGTAGAATAGTTGAAAATCTCATGTAGAATCTATGTGGAAATTCCAACACAATTCATGTCATGTGGTGTTGTAAATACGATGAACATGCAACATCAGATCCACATCACATTTTCATCCTATTGGGGAAATTTCTGCATTTTCTCATTGTGAAATTATCACCTGTTTTTCATCCTATATTCACTGAGTATACAAAACATCTTTCTATGACATAGACTGACCAGGTGTCACGTCCTGACCTTAGTTCCTTTTTAATGTCTCTATTTTAGTTTGGTCAGGGCATGAGTTGGGGTGGGCATTCTATGTTTTTGTTCTATGTGTTATAGTTCTATATGTTTGGCCTGGTATGGTTCCCAATCAGAGGCAGCTGTCATCGTTGTCTCTGATTGAGAACCATACTTAGGCAGCCTGTTTTCCCACTATGGGGTGTGGGTAGTTGTTTTCTGTTTCGTGTTTCTGCACCTGACAGGACTGTTTCGTTTTCGTTCATTCTCTTGTTATTTTGTTTTGTGTTCAGTTGAAATAAAAATAACATGAACACTTACCACGCTGCGCTTTGGTCCACACCTTCTTCATACGACGACCATTACAGAACTACCCACCAAGAAAGGACCAAGAAGCATGGTAACGAGAGGCAGCGATATCTGGAGAAATGGACATGGGAGGAGATATTGGACGACAAGGGACCCTGGGAACAGGCTAGGGAATATCGCCTTCCCAAGGAAGAACTGGAGGCAGCGAAAGCTGAGCGGCGGCGATATGAGGTAAGGCAGCGCAACAGGCATGAGAGACAGCCCCATTTTTGGGGAGGGGCACACGGGGAAATTGGCAGAGTCAAGCGATAGACTTGAGCCAACTCCTCGTGCTTACCGGGAGAGGCGTAGTACTGGTCAGGCACCGTGTTATGCGGTAAAGCGCACAATGTTTCTAGTGCACGCTCATAGCCCAGAGTGCTATAGGCCAGCCCACTGCAAGTGCCATGCGAGAGTGGGCATCCAGCCAGGGTGTGTTGTGCCAGCTCAGTGTGTTTGGTCTCCAGAGTCTCCCTCCCTCCTGCCCGGAGCCGCCAGAGCCGCCCGTCAGTCAGGAGCCGTCAGAGCCGCCCGTCAGTCAGGGGCCGCCAGAGCCGCTCGTCAGTCAGGGGCCGCCAGAGCCGCCCGTCAGTCAGGGGCCGCCAGAGCCGTCCGTCAGTCAGGAGCCGCAAAAGCCGCCCGTCAGTCAGGAGCCTTCCAGAGCTGCCCGTCAGTCAGGAGCCGCCAGAGCCGCCCATCAGTCAGGAGCCGCCAGAGCCGCCCGTCAGTCAGGAGCTGCCAGAGCCGCCCTTCACTCCGGCGCCGCCAGAGTCGCCCTTCAATCCGGCGTTGCCAGAGTCGCCCTTCACTCCGGCGCTGTCAGAGTTGTCCGCCTGTCCGGCGCTGTCAGAGTCTCCCGCCTGTCCGGCGCCGTCAGAGTCTCCCGTGTATTTGGGGCCCGCTGTAAGGGTCCCAGTCCGGGGTCGGCGGCGAGGGTCGCCGCTCCAAAGGCGCCACCTAAGTGGGCCAAGACTAAGGTGGAGTGGGGTCCACGTCCCGCGCCGGAGCCGCCACCGCGGACAGATGTCCACCCAGACCCTCCCATATGGGTTTAGGTTTTGCAGCCGGAATCCGCACCTTTGGGTCACCTACTGTCACGTCCTGACCTTAGTTCCTTTTTTATGTCTCTATTTTAGTTTGGTCAGGGCGTGAGTGGGGTGTGCATTCTATGTTTTTGTTCTATGTGTTATAGTTCTATATGTTTGGCCTGGTATGGTTCCCAATCAGAGGCAGCTGTCATCGTTGTCTCTGATTGAGAACCATACTTAGGCAGCCTGTTTTCCCTCTATGGGGTGTGGGTAGTTGTTTTCTGTTTTGTGTTTCTGCACCTGACAGGACTGTTTCGTTTTCGTTCATTCTCTTATTTTGTTTTGTGTTCAGTTGAAATAAAAATAACATGAACACTTACCACGCTACACTTTGGTCCACACCTTCTTCATACGACGACCGTTACACCAGGTGAATCAAAGTGAAAGCTATAATCCCTTATTTATGTCACTTGTTTAATCCACTTCAATCAATCATTTTTTAAATGCCCTTTTTAAAGCCCTTTTTACATCAGCAGAGGTCACAAAGTGCTATACAGAAACCCAGCCTAAAACCCCAAACAGCAAGCAATGCAGGTGTAGAAGCACGGTGGCTAGGAAAAACTCGCTACAAAGGCAGGAACATAGGAAGAAACCTAGAGAGGAACCAGGCTCTGAGGGGTGGCCAGTCCTCTTCTGGCTGTGCCGGTTAGAGATGATAAGAGTACATGGCCATTTTAATCAGTGTAGATGAAGGGGAGGAAACAGGTTAAAGAAGGAGTTTTAGGCCTTGAGACAATTGAGACATGGATTGCGTATGTGCCATTCAGAGGGAGAATGGGCAAGACAAAAGATTTAAGTGACTTTGAACGGGATATGGTAGTAGGTACCAGGCGCACCGGTATGTGTCAAGAACTGCAACGCTGCTGGGTATTTCACACTCAACAGTTTACTATGTTCATCAAGAATGGCCCACCACCCAAAGGACATTCAGCCAACTCAACACATTGGTGGGAAGCATTGGAGTCAACATGGGCCAGCATCCCTGTGGAACGCTTTCGACACCTTGTAGAGTCCATGCCCCAACGAATTGTGGCTGTTCTGAGGGCAAAGGGTGGGGTGCAACTCAATATTAGGAGGGTGTTCATAATGTTTGCTATACTCAGTGTACATAGCGCTACATTACATTTACAATTGATCTATTCAGCAAACTCTCCCATTCATACATCTAGTGCGTTCATCTTAAGATAGCCAGGCGAGAAAACCACATATCACAGTCGTATCCCAACCACGTATCACATACATAAAACAATACATAATACAATGCAGAATACAATACAAAATGCAGAAAATGTCTGTGTGTCTCTTCACAGTCCCCGTCGTGCTGTAAGGTGTTCTATTATCTGGTTTATATCTGGTTTTATTGCTAGTTTGAGTGACCTGGGGTGGCAGAGAGTTCCATGTAGTCATGGCTCTATTTAATACTGTGTGTTTATCAGCCTCTGTTCTGGACCTGGGGACTGTGGAGAGATCTAAATCTCCATTGATAGATTCTGGAGTTTCTTCCATTTAGATTCCATGCATATGGTGTGCTTGGGTGTCGTGAGGAGGATGTTGATTTTCCTTAAACGAGGCCCTAGAACATACAGACTGTCTTCCTCTCAGAAAACCAAGTTGTCAGAGGCTCTGATCTCCTTTTGAGGCTAATTTGTAACGCTCATCGTTGGAATGAGGTGAGGACCAAAGCGCAGCGTGATAAGTGTTCATCATTAAATTTATTAAACAGAGAACACTCAACAAAATAACAAAGGAGAACGAAACGAAACAGTTCTGTAAGGTGAACTACACATAACAGAAAACAATCACCCACACCACACAGGTGGGAAAAGGCTACCTCTGATTCTCAATCAGAGACAACGAATGACAGCTGCCTCTGATTGAGAACCATACCATACCAGGCCAAACGCAAAACCACAACATAGAAAAAAGAACATAGACTACCCACCCAACTCACGCCCTGACCATACTAAAACAAAGACAGAACAAAAGAACTAAGATCAGAACATGACATTATTGCCAAAACAATTTGCCCGATAACCTCGGTCCCTGGCAGATCTTGACCATGGAAGGCTACTGAGTACAGGAGGTTTTTGCTCTCCCATAGTATTGAAGGATGGCGTTTCCTAAAAGGTCTATCACCACTTTATGTCCCTCAATGTAGCCATGTCAATTTTCCTATATTCAGATGATGACAGGAGGAGGCATTACCTTGATCATGCCAAACAGTTGCTGATGCACTTTGTTGACATGAGCAAGTGTGTCTATGGTGATACATTTACAGTACATTGTACAATGTGCATGGTCTCACTCACTTAGCAGATGTTGCATTTCACAACTTCTCACTCAGTGACCTTAATTGGTTGAGACCCATTTGCAGTGGCTTAAACGTGCCATCAAAAGCCCACATAATCCATTGGTATAAGTGATGAGGCGACTGTCTGAATAAAGAAAAGTGAAACATTCTGGCAAGAACATCCAACCATACATCAAGAATAACATATGAGATGGTTGCTTTCTCCTCCAGGACAAATATGCATTTGGCAAAGAAATAAGAGACGACGGAAACCTGGTTTGTGATGTCATTGACTCAAACTGACAACTTCTTCCATGTGCCTCCAAAGACTCCAACATTGCAAGCATCTCAAATATCCACAAATGCAAGATCAATTATTTACTCAGAGGACCTTATCAGCAAGGCTGTGTCTGCCCTATCATAGGCAATACACAGTGATCTCTCTGTTGCACAGTTTTGCCAAGGAAGATCACATCTATTGGAATAGATTGGTTTACAATTAGGCCACATATTATATTGACACTCTATTTCTCAAGGTTGTAATCTCAGAGGATGTGGGCCAGAGCAGTTTGGATGGAAAATGAGAAGGAAGGTGTAATTCCAGAGCACAGGATCAAAGACCAAACTGTGTTTGGTCCAAATCAATAGGACAAAGCAATAAAGGATGGGTACACACCCTCTCTGAAATGGAAGTAATGTCATACTTCTGAGGATAAAACTGACATCCAATACATTATACATGAAAATGCAATAAGTAAAAAGTACAAAAAGACAAAAATTACTTAAGTTGTTCAAACCCTCCCCCCACCTTTCAGAATCAAAACAGCAATGTGAAGTCATCGAAATCCCTGAAGCCAGTGAAGTGTAATAACTGTTATGTTTAAACACGCATTGACAGTTTGTGTACATTCAATTTACTTGCCATGGTTTTAAGTCTGTATATTCACATGAGGAATGTAATCTCCCACCTCCAGCCACTCCTGCCAAGTTATGTAAGTATGGTAGCCTGCAATGCTGATTACTAATCAACCCCTTGTCCCTAAACCCTAGCCACTGATTGTGGACTTCAGGAAACAGCAGAGGGAACACCCCCCCATCCACATCGATGGAACAGTAGTGGAGAGGGTAGCAAGTTTTAAGTTCCTCGGCATACACATCACAGACAAACTGAATTGGTCCACTCACACAGACAGCATCGTGAGGAAGGCGCAGCAGCGCCTCTTCAACCTCAGGAGGCTGAAGAAATTTGGCTTGTCACCAAAAGCACTCACAAACTTCTACAGATGCACAATCGAGAGCATCCTGGCGGGCTGTATCACCGCCTGGTATGGCAACTGCACCGCCCTCAACCGTAAGGCTCTCCAGAGGGTAGTGAGGTCTGCACAACGCATCACCGGGGGCAAACTACCTGCCCTCCAGGACACCTACACCACCCGATGCTACAGGAAGGCCATAAAGATCGTCAAGGACATCAACCACCCGAGCCACTGCCTGTTCACCCCGCTGCCATCCAGAAGGCGAGGTCAGTACAGGTGCATCAAAGCTGGGACCGAGAGACTGAAAAACAGCTTCTATCTCAAGGCCATCAGACTGTTAAACAGCCACCACTAACATTGAGTGGCTACTGCCAACACACTGTCAATGACACTGACTCTACTCCAGCCACTTTAATCATGGGAATCGATGGGAAATGATGTAAATATATCACTAGCCACTTTAAACAATGCTACCTTATATAATGTTACTTACCCTACATTGTTCATCTCATATGCATACGTTGATACTGTACTCTATATCATCGACTGCATCCTTATGTAATACATGTATCACTAGCCACTTTAACTATGCCACTTGGTTTACATACTTATCTCATATGTATATACTGTACTCGATATCATCTACTGTATCTTGCCTATGCTGCTCTGTACCATCACTCATTCATATATCCTTATGTACATATTCTTTATCCCCTTACACTGTGTATGACAGTAGTTTTTTTTGGAATTGTTAGTTAGATTACTTGCTCGTTATTACTGCATTGTCGGAACTAGAAGCACAAGCATTTCGCTACACTCGCATTAACATCTGCTAACCATGTGTATGTGACAAATAAAATTTGATTTGATTTGATTTGACTGAACAACCACCTTGCCTTTTGATTGACTGGGAGGACCTTATACCGTATTACTTTAACTGATCCCCTCAAATCGAGTGTGTGGCTAGTGGTAAGGTAGCCTCAACCCAGAAGGAATCATTCCATGTTTCACCATTAGTGAAGTGAACCAAATGTCTGGATTTCCAGGCTAGGGGGTAAGAGCTTGGCATTTTAACTTTGGCATGTTGCAAAATTTTGGTTTAAACTTTGGTAATATGTTTAGGTAGATTTTTTCCACTTCAATAAAACGTACACCTGCATGTTTATTTTCAGGCAAAGGTCTACCCAAGCCCCCACAAAAATATGCCCCGAAGCACTAGAAAAACTGCCACTGCTGCCAAGAAGCAAAAGGCTAAAACGCAGCACAAGCCACCAAGTAGTAATGGTGACCCGTCACAACATAACCAACTCCTTATTCTTGATCATTGTATTTGAGAAAGGTATTGTAATTGTAAAAACAATTGGCATTATGTTGTCCAATCTTTTGCTGCAGAGAACCATCTTGGTCTGCTTTACTGCAGAGAATCATCTTGGTCACTCACATGGATTAACGCTGGAGAATGAGGGCTCGGTCGCCTTCTTAATTGAGGGATCTCCTCACCAAATCGCTATAAAGGTTCAGACCTTTTTCCTGTGACAGACGCAAGTATGAAACTCTCCATTTATCATTTTGGTTTAAAGTTTGGTTGAAATTAGATTGTGTTTATGTTGCACTGTAGGCCTTTCAAACGTTTTGCCTTACAAATGTGTGACCACATAATTTGTGTGTTCAGACAGCAGTTTTTTTGCTCCTACCTAAGTACTCCCCCACTAAATAATAATAATAATAATGCTTTCCATGGGCGTTTCATACTGTAAGAAGACTTTTAAAGCCTCAAAGGATAAGATGTGACCGTTTGACATGTGCTTGTCAAGCTGTCAACAGACTAGACTAGCTAGCAAGCAACAATATATGAAGGTGGTTTGAAATGTGGCTTGATATAGCCAGTTCCATGTGCTTTTCGGCTGTTCAGACTGCAGGAAAATAACGGATTCGAATAAGATATGCAAAAAAATGGATTTGAGTCACTTCAAACTGTCAACGTGAACAAGCTTAAGAAGCAAAAGGCTACAACGCCCTGCAAGCCACCAAGTGTCCGTGGTGAGGGGAAATGGCAAACTAAAACACAAGCCACCAAGTGTCCGTGGTGAGGGGAAATGGCAAACTAAAACACCACTCAAGCCACCAAGTGTCCGTGGTGAGGGGAAATGGCAAACTAAAACACCACTCAAGCCACCAAGTGTCTGTGGTGAGGGGAAATGGCAAACTAAAACACAAGCCACCAAGTGTCCGTGGTGAGGGGAAATGGCAAACTAAAACACAAGCCACCAAGTGTCCGTGGTGAGGGGAAATGGCAAACTAAAACACAAGCCACCAAGTGTCCGTGGTGGGGAAATGGCAAACTAAAACACAAGCCACCAAGTGTCCGTGGTGAGGGGAAATGGCAAACTAAAACACCACTCAAGCCACCAAGTGTCCGTGGTGAGGGGAAATGGCAAACTAAAACACCACTCAAGCCACCAAGTGTCTGTGGTGAGGGGAAATGGCAAACTAAAACACAAGCCACCAAGTGTCCGTGGTGAGGGAAATGGCAAACTAAAACACCACTCAAGCCACCAAGTGTCCGTGGTGAGGGGAAATGGCAAACTAAAACACAAGCCACCAAGTGTCCGTGGTGAGGGGAAATGGCAAACTAAAACACAAGCCACCAAGTGTCCGTGGTGAGGGGAAATGGCAAACTAAAACACAAGCCACCAAGTATTGGTGGTGAGGGGAAATGGCAAACTAAAACACAAGCCACCAAGTGTCCGTGGTGAGGGGAAATGGCAAACTAAAACACAAGCCACCAAGTGTCCGTGGTGAGGGGAAATGGCAAACTAAAACACAAGCCACCAAGTGTCCGTGGTGAGGGGAAATGGCAAACTAAAACACAAGCCACCAAGTATTGGTGGTGAGGGGAAATGGCAAACTAAAACACAAGCCACCAAGTGTCCGTGGTGAGAGGAAATGACAAACTAAAACACAAGCCACCAAGTGTCCGTGGTGAGGGGAAATGGCAAACTAAAACACAAGCCACCAAGTGTCCGTGGTGAGGGGAAATGGCAAACTAAAACACAAGCCACCAAGTGTCCGTGGTGAGGGGAAATGGCAAACTAAAACACAAGCCACCAAGTGTCCGTGGTGAGGGGAAATGGCAAACTAAAACACAAGCCACCAAGTGTCTGTGGTGAGGGGAAATGGCAAACTAAAACACAAGCCACCAAGTGTCCGTGGTGAGGGGAAATGGCAAACTAAAACACCACTCAAGCCACCAAGTGTCCGTGGTGAGGGGAAATGGCAAACTAAAACACCACTCAGCCACCAAGTGTCCGTGGTGAGGGGAAATGGCAAACTAAAACACCACTCAAGCCACCAAGTGTCCGTGGTGAGGGGAAATGGCAAACTAAAACACCACTCAAGCCACCAAGTGTGGGGATGGGGAAATGGCAAACTAAAACACAAGCCACCAAGCGATTATAGTGAGGACCCTTCACAACGTAAGTCAGCCCCTTATTCTCATTCTTGATTGATGTATTTAGGAAATGTATTGTAATTGTACCAAGAATTGCCATATTGTACAATATTTTACTGCAGAGAATCTTGAGCCTTCATGCTCCAGGTTTAGGTAATGTGGGAGACCTAGGTCTCCTTCTGCCTCTTCAGATGAGAGATCCCCCTCACCACCAACACTGCAAAGGCTCAGACCCTTTTCCTATCCTGGAAGCAAGTATGACTCATTTATTTTTAAGCAATTGTTTTATGATATTTAAATGAGGCTGTTATATTTGGAAGTGAACAAATGTACAACTACCTTGTTTCAGAATTTCAAAAAGAGTCCTACTACATCTCCTTTGTGTGATCTGTGACTTTTTCAAAGGACAGAGCATAGTTGAGAAATTCAACTTCAACCTGAACGAGTCAGAGAAAGATGTACTAAAGATGGAAGAGAAGCTAACGGACAAAGATTTTCAAAAATGCATGGTGAGAAATGAAATCTTTAATTGGCATGACTTGAATGATATTATATTGTCATGTAGTACTGGATGGAAAAATCCTATCCTTTTGTAGTACAATAGTGTCCTTTTGTAAAATTGCAGATATCTTAGGTCTCAAAGCTGAGGGGTAAAGACATCCCAGACGTGGTGAAGAGAGCAATGCATTGGTAAACTATTTTTTGTATCACTTTTAAAATAAGTTGTGGTGTGTACATACGTAAAGTACCTATTTTGTGTTCTATACAGAACCCTGACAAACGGCCTTGTGTTCTATACAGAACCCTGACAAACGGCCTTGTGTTCTATACAGAACCCTGACAAACGGCCTTGTGTTCTATACAGAACCCTGACAAACGGCCTTGTGTTCTATACAGAACCCTGACAAATGGCCTTGTGTTCTATACAGAACCCTGACAAACGGCCTTGTGTTCTATACAGAACCCTGACAAATGGCCTTGTGTTCTATACAGAACCCTGACAAACGGCCTTGTGTTCTATACAGAACCCTGACAAATGGCCTTGTGTTCTATACAGAACCCTGACAAATGGCCTTGTGTTATATACAGAACCCTGACAAACGGCCTTGTGTTCTATACAGAACCCTGACAAACGGCCTTGTGTTCTATACAGAACCCTGACAAACGGCCTTGTGTTCTATACAGAACCCTGACAAATGGCCTTGTGTTCTATACAGAACCCTGACAAACGGCCTTGTGTTCTATACAGAACCCTGACAAATGGCCTTGTGTTCTATACAGAAACCTGACAAACAGCCTTGTGTTCTATACAGAACCCTGACAAACGGCCTTGTGTTCTATACAGAACCCTGACAAATGGCCTCATGTCAACGATGACTATGAAAGGTAACAAATGGAAGAGGGCCTTTGAGGACTCCAACCTTTGCAGTGTCATTATAGGTACAGTGGAGTACAAATCATGACCTTTTACATGACATTTGAATACTTTCTCAAGCAAATATTTGTTTTCCCCATTTACAGCAAGGATGAGTCTTGGCGAATCAAAGGCTATAGATGCAGATATATTACAGGCGATGTCAACCTGCCTGAAATATGCACCTGACTGTAAGTGGACCAGTGGGAGAGCCAATGAGAGTTCTTAAGAAGTTAAAGCATCAAAGCCTGTTCTGACAGTGCATTTTTTTAGTGTATTGTATATCTGATTTTGGTTTCCAGAAGCCTGTGCCAGAAATTCATTTTTTGGCTTATATATTTTTTTTAAATGGGCTTTTACATTTATTTTGTGGTGCAATCATTTTTCATTTCAACCATTCTTGACTTTTTTTTTGCATTTGTTTTTACATGGACAAAGGTTTACACAATGCTGTGTTGTGTTACACAGAATTACAATAGCCTACAGTAATATAGACCCTAAATCTGGAAGATACATTTTGCACCGAGAGTAGAATTGTATTATACATATCGGGGTGCTTTTCAAGAGTGTGCAACATCAGAAAGGTCCTAGTCCTAGTTTGTTTTTCCTATTCTTAGCTCTTATCCTTATTTAATGTAAAGAACCCTACATCACAAAATGGCAATTGCTTCTAAACAGCTCATCGACACACTTCATGGATTAGTGATAAGGTCAAAATCAGTGTTTAGGTCAAATGAGGTCACAATGTCTTCTCAACGTTGCTCCAATATTTAAATGTAGTTGATTTATTAGTCAAGTATAGTTTTCAAACTCTAAAGTACCTACATTTAAAAAACGACAACTGTTGGCTGTCTTTTTGAGTGGGTGAATAAAGGTTGAAATGTCATTGATCAATGTCTCAACCAAATATTACCCAAATGTCCACATTTGAAATGACTGCTCATTCAGAAAAAAAGACACCATAAATGTTTCAAAACATCTTCACCATCAAAGTAAACAACTTTAAAGTGGCACTCCAGTCTCCTGTTCACCTCATTTAAGACCTGATTTACTTAAACAAAAGTAACATCGCAATAGGTGGTCCAGGTATGTCATGACAGCACAAGTGAGGGGGTGGGCCTTTCCTCTTTTGTCCTCTATAGTTACTCAATCAAGGGGGAAGGCTGATGACATCACGGATTCCCATCAAACCAGATCCATGAATGCCCTGCCCGCCTCCTTTTTAATTTAAAAAACTTTAGTGTGTGTACTTTACTGTATTTATACTTGGGATAAAACGTTTCAACAGTAATAGTTTAAAAAATCCCTGGAGGACGTCTTTAAAGAATATAGCTATTAGATACGTATATATGCCAGTAGAATGTAAATGTGGCTGTAGAATATGGCTACAGTGGACGTTGTGATGGATGCAGCTATCAGTGGGACAGACCATACAGAGAAAGACATAAGAACGAGACAGACAAACTAAATAGTCTCACAAATAGAAATCAGTGTTGTCATTACACAACCCTTTGGGCACAATCAAGGACATGTTCAGAGAATGTTCCAGTTAAAATCTGTCAGAGAATGGTACCCTGTCTACCCACGTAGTTGGAAAACCAGTGATAAATATGACTGCTAGTAAAAAATATACTAGATTACACTATTAGTATTCATGCCCTTAGTGCCTGACAGTTGCCTTATCACCCATATTTAAATATTTGCCACTTTGCCTATCAAGACTGCTAGAGACAGTGTGTTTGTGTGAGTGTGTGAGAAAGAGAGATGAATTAACAATGTGGGACCAGTTCTGCCCATACACCATAGCTCTCAACAGTTTCAACAAACACGGATTGAGGAAGTTAATTTTTCCCAATGAGGCTGCTCATTATTAATGTCCTGTTGTCTAGGAGACTGTCTGCCTTTGCCATTGCCTGAGTGGCACCTTACCTCCTCCTGGTCATGAGCTGTCATTGTGTTGCATTTTGGATTCTTGGCAAAGGATCCTACTTTAGCAATTGCATAAATTCATTAATAAGTGAAAACTGCCCCATGCATGTTCCTAAAAGATAATAATATTCATGAAATAAACAACCTTTTCATGGCTCTGTGGCTGTGAAACTGATTGCATTGTTGCATATGTAATTCACATATTTACAATGTTGAACTGTACTGGTACTAGCATATTGGATTTCAATTTGTTGTCCCCTGTGACTAGTTCGTTGATACTGTTCTTACTTTGCCCTTTCAATATCTGTGGGCTCTCTTGGTAATTCAGTTGGCTAATTAAGATTCTGGTGTTGGGTTGATATTAACATGACTATGTGTTTCTGAAAGGAATATTTGTCCTCTCAAAAAAAGACTCGTATAATGTAGGTTGAGGAGCCTAATCTTTGTTATTCAACCAAGGTTTATAATTTAAAATAGTATTTGTAGATGTCATTATAGTAAACCTTAGGCACAGGAACAATATTTGGAAGACTATTTAGGCTTCTGATTGAACTTGTGGGCATTCACAGAAGTAATGTCAAGCTTCATTGGTATTAGTCCAAATCTAATGAGATCAAATAGCGCAATAGTGTATAACTCCAACACTAGGGTCTTGCTAACCGGTGCTTCATTCCTATTGGACAGTGGCTGGTGGACGCTAAGTGCTGAAGAATCTTTTGTTCAAACACAAGAAGCGCGCTGGAAGTCAGTCCCGGCATTGCGCAGTGGATATGGATGTGGACGCCTCGTGCGCTCTGATCTTTGGCGCGAAGAGGCTGCACTCCGCGGCGCGCAAGGTGGCCAAATGAATCACCGCCCTCCCGGCTCCTCCAGCGTGCAATGGCTTAACAGGAGAGACATGAGTGTCCGAACGGAGGACAACATCAGCTTGTGCCAAAGGGCCCTTCAGATCGTTACGGAGCTCTGTCTAGCGGGGCATGTAGATGGGGAGAAATGCTCGGCTATATTTCCCTTGGAGAGCAACATACCAGGTAAAGGGAGCGCAGGTAAATAGGTCAAAAGCAACTTTTTCTTCCTGTCCCTCTCCTTAAAGCTTGCATCCTTCTATTGTGTCATGGTTTGGTTTCTCTGGCGTCAACCTGCTGCACAAGGTAGTGTGAGAATGATGAGTTGAACAGTAAAATGCGTGTTAAGTTAAACTTCAGCTGACTCAACTTTCCCCTTGAAGCACTGCAATATAATCATGTAAGATGCGCGACTTAAGTATAGGACTAGCGTAACTTGTAGGGGAAAACATGTTTAAAATGTTAAATAATCATGGAGAGGTTGTGCTGTGTCCTCATGTCGCTTTGAGCTACGCTCAACAGGTGAAACGTCTGTGTCTGCAAAGGGAAAAGACTACACCTGTTGCAGCCTCAATGTATGCTCGTTTTCCCATGTCATTGTGCTTGGTTCTGGCGTGTGCAATCTGATGGTGTGATAGTCTGATTGTGTGAGACCGATAGCTTGTTGAAAGAGGAGATGTGTTCTCAGTGATCTTGCCTTCATTCACTCCACCATGCGCCAACTGACCGGCATGTCTGAAATTAGTCATACTGTTGGCTACCAGTTCGTGTTCTAAACATAGATCCCCTTCTGTCAAATAAACCCATTTGTTTGCTTGATAATGTCTCTCTCATTGATTTGGTGAAAGTTATATTGTAGCCTACTCATCAGTGCCTTTTTCATTTTATGGTAATGCTTGGATAAGATGTTGAAACAGTTCTACATTCTACATATGTCTTTTTTTGGTAGAGTTTCTTAACAGCATGTCATTATTCCCTCGGGGTTGATGTGAGTTGCATAAGACTGTAGCAGCATTGTTACTGGTGCAATAACGTCTCTGATTTTGCGTAAAGCCTAACAGATGGAAATTGAATTGGTCGGTCAGTCTGCTAGATTGCATTTATTGCAGTAGTTTTTTTGTCTTCTAAACTAAATGGAGTTCAATTCGTGATAATTACAACACAGTTACACAATGTATTATATTACTTGATGAACTGATAACTGCCTAGGCCTACCTGCTTGTGTAATTTCCATAACTACATTTACGTTTGCAAACCAACTTAAATTAATTGTAAATCTCAGCAGTCTAGCATACCTGTTAAAGTTATTAGTCTGAAAAATAAATAGACGATTTTAGTGCCACTTCATATAAAGTGGGACTGATTAATGCCTATAGATCTGGATTCTTGTTTTCACGTAGGATATGGCTTTGAGATGGTGCACCACAAAGCATAAGTGTCCTTGTGAGAGTGAATGAGCAAGAGGAGAGGGAATAACACGGAGACAGAACACAGCAAAGAACATGACATCATGCAGAGATATCAGTGAGAAAGAACTAATCTCCTGCACATTGCAATCCACACCCAGGCGTATACTGTCCAACTTTATTTATAAGAAACCATACAAGTGTGTAACATGCACACAATGGAATGCATAATGCATTTTGTAACAGCCTGTGGTAAATCTTGGTTTGTATATAGTTGTAGAGGAAGGGTATTGTGGTTTCCGAAAGTTGAATTGTCAACTTGATCAAATATGGCCATGAAGAGCGATGTATCTGTCCTGTCCATGTGAATTGGAATGAAGCTGTATGACTTTTTAACTTCCTCTGATCTTTACCAAACGAGGGCATTTGCATCCTCCTCTTTTACAGCTTGCTTTCTCTCTTCTCTTTTTTTCTCTTGCATGTTTGTCTATCATGCTCCGACCATCGCTTGCCCGTCCTCTCTCTCCCTCTGTCACTCTTTTTATCTGTCACTGTTGATCCCTGTGGTCGCTCGTAGACATCTCTATCAGTCTCCTTGCTGTGGTCGTGGGTTTCTGTGGACTCGCCCTGTTGGTAGTCTCTCTCTTTGTCTTTTGGAAGCTGTGCTGGCCCATCTGGAGGAGCAAGGCCCTCTCGTCCCACGTCGACAATGGCCCCCGGGTCGGGCTCCCCGAGGCCCCTCCGCCGCCCCCCCAGCCCGTCACACCCCTCCAAAAGGTGGCACCAATGGAGGAGGAGAAGAAGCCTGTGCCAGTGGTGAAGGTGAACGGGCGTTGCAGCTCCGTGAAGCTGCTAGAGGCTGCCATGAAGATCAGCCAGACATCCCCAGACATCCCTGCTGAGGTGCAGACGGCTCTCAGGGAGAGGCTGGGCCAGCAGGCTAAGATTCAGAGGCAGACCACCGACCCCACCTCGTCCTCCAGGTAACATTATTGGACCTCTCCCAGAGTAGTGTCCCAGTCACTTTCCTGTCACCTGGTCTCAACATTCTGTTGGTATACATTTTTGGTGGCACTGGTTCCAAGGATTTCTGTGTTATGTTATGTCATATGCATGCACACAGTTGTGCACACATATAGCAAAGGCAGCGGAGGCTGCTTAGGGGAGGATGGCTCATACTAATCGCTCCAGCCATTACCACGGGCCCGTCCTCCCCAATTAAGGTGCCACCAACCTCCTGTGAGTGAAGGTTATGAACATGATGCTTTCAAACAAGTGACATCAAGTGACAAATGATAACACTTGAACCTTACACATCAAGTATAGCCATAACAAATATCAATAAGACAGTTCAGGAGAATTTGTGACGAATGACCTTAAACTGGACGCTCAGTAGATGACCTGAAGGAACATCTCCCATGGTGCTTGTCAACGGGGCGACAGCACACCCCCTTGCTCCTCACACACACAGAAACCCTGTAATCACCCCAGGTCACGTCTTGTGTTGGGCGGGCGTGAGTCACGCTGCCATGGCAACAGCGGTAAGCGACCCCGGTAATGAAACAATCAGCTGCTCTTCTCTTTGTTTTCGGGGGCTGTGTTTAAACGAGCGTGTCTGTAATTAGCGCCGCCGCAGGTTGAGAACTGACGTGCTGCGAGGCGCTCGTCCGACTGAGACCCACTGAGCAGCTGCACTCCATCTTCTGCAGGAAGCCATTATTGACACTTGCTTTAGTTTGTCATTAGGAACGTTGATGCAATTTATAGAGCCTGGCACTTTTCATGAATTACACACTGACGAAGGGGCAGAAAGGGCTAATTAAATAGTGTCTCATCACTTTTTGAGTTGAATCTCCCTCAGATGCTCTTGCTTTTCATCTAGGGGAAAAAAAGAACATAAGGAAAGATTCAAAGAAGGACTTGTTGTATATGATTGAAAAGTATGATCAGTAAAGTTAATGGCAGGTCTATCATCATGTTACTGTTTATCTCTTGAAAGTATGTTTCCCAGTGCTCTCAGAGTAAGACACTTAAAAACCTTTTACTGCAGTGGGCTAAATCAGGGACACAGAGAGTGTTTTTTGGTAGTCTTATACAAATCTAACTTGAAACAAAAGTATAGACCTCACACACATGGTTATGGACTTTTAAAAAAGAAGACACCTGTACCATGTCAGATATAGAGTTGAAATGCATTCAGTTTTGAGTTTGAATCCTAATATTACACTTGATATGCATCATATAACACTGAACTATAACAAAACTGTTTGACATAGAAACACCAGATTTTCAGCTGTTTAATTTTTTTAACATTAATTATTAATTATGAAATTATGAAAAATATGAATAATATTCCACCCATAAGGCCACTAGGTCATTTGACTGCAGGAAAGGGCTACAAATATCTAAATATACATGTACCAGTCCGGCTGGATCTGAAGCACGAATCTATAATTTTCAATAAAAAATCATCACAATCACGACACAAGTAAGGACTGCATCTATAGTACATCCAAGTAATTAGGAATAATTTGATGATGATACACTGCATGAATGCATCAATTTTAGGAGACGTGGATAACGTATTCATGCGAGATGAGGTGGGAGGAGACCCTTGGTGTCACTCTGGCCTTCAGGGCAAAACTACGAGGCTTTGCAACCATGTGACTTGCAGAGCGGGTGATTACCATGGAGAAGAGCAACAGATACATTCTGTTAACATCGATCCTCTCCGACAGCTACATCAGTATTCACTGCTCAAGCATTGTGCAGACACATTCTAAACAGGCAATGTCCAAGGGCAAGGGCAAAGTCAGAGAGAGAGAGAGAGAGTCTTGTTCAGAATGTACTGGTCTACTCAAATTGTGATTTTCAGACATTCCTCCACCAATCTCTGATAAAATTCTACAGAGCAGTATATATCAGTACATCACCTCATCATATGTTACATCCATAAACAGCGCCAGGTGGTATGAGACTGGGGATTTGTCATGCTGTTTTATTACTGTACGATTTACCTCCCTGCGAGAGATTAAGATTTTGACATTTTCATTGGTCACTTTTTTTACGGGCGGAAACAGAGATCTCTGACACCTGCGAGAAGTACCATATTTTGGGGGGCTCCTGAGTGGCACAGCGGTCTAAGGCACTGCATCTCAGTGCTAGAGGTGTTAAATAAAAAAAATAAAAAACATTTAGCAGATGCTCTTATCCAGAGTAACTTAAAGTAGTGAATGTATACATTCTTGTACTTTTCCTCATACTAGTCACCCATGGGAATCAAACCCACAACCCTGGCATTGCAAGTGCCATGCTCTACCAACTGAGCACACAGGTTCAATGTGAGTATTGAGACTGAGAGCCCATCCCTGATCCTATAAGATTGAGAAAGTGGAGGACAGAAAAAGTGTTATCTTATGGAAGAAAATAATGAATGTGGCTCTGGAGAAGAAGTGTATGTAGGGAGAGGTAGAGAAAGAGAGAATGCCTTTACTGGAGTTGGGATGGCAGGCCTGCAAAAACTGATTCTGGGTCAGGGCTGACACAACAGGGAGGAATATGTGGGCAAATGTGGATGAAATCCGCCAGCCTCCTCCATTATCAACTCTTCCAGTGTATACTATTCCGTTCGCTGAATGTTCTGAAGGAATCATGGGAGGTTGTAAATTGATGTCCCTTGTCTGAAATAATAGGAGTCCTGAAGTATCCTTCACAAAGAACATTGTGTCTTATTATGTCCCAGAACATTTGCTAGAACATGCAAGGCACCTCTTCTTCATATGAGGTTTGAATATAATGTGATGTTTTTTTCATATCTCATATGTCTTAGGGTTAGGGTTATATTTGAAAATTTGTACCAATACTAACCGTGTCGGATTAATGTGATCTTCTTATTGGCGTCAGTGGGGGGGGGTTTATCAGTTGCTAGGTGACAACGGGAGAAGTACAGAACAGTGGTTTGCTCAAAGTATGTAAGTCATTATCAGTAGATGGACCTGGGCTCAAGGTATCCCAGGTAATGTTATTTTCCAAAAGAAGTCCTGTGAAAAACAACTCACTCAGTCACGTAGATTCTGAGCTTCGTAAGAGTTCAATCATAAAGTAACTACATCACTACTGCTGGGGCGGCAGGGTAGCCTAGTGGTTAGAGCGTTCACATCCCTGAGCTGACAAGGTACAAATCTGTCGTTCTGCCCCTGAACAGGCAGTTAACCCACTATTCCTAGGCTGTCATTGAAAATAAGAATTTGTTCTTAACTGACTTGCCTAGTTAAATAAAGGTAAAATAAAAACTTTAAAGCCAGTAACATCTTTCTCGTTAATGCTGAGATAATGGATTAACAACATTAAGGTGCAAAAAATAATCTCAACAAACATTTTCCTACCAACAGTAATACTAGAACTACAAGAAGAAACAAGGAATTGTAAAAACACCAATGAAGTAAACTAGTTTCATCATCAAGAAAAAAATAATGGCTGCCACCCCTGTCAAACAGTTAAAAATGTTGTCAATCTTTAGTACATTTCACCTATAGCTGCCGTTTCCATTACACGTCTCAATGTTTTGTTATTGTTGCGACATTGCTTTTGTCTAATAACCCTGGGTCAATGGAAACCTGCGTATTGAAAGGTACCAGGAACCGTAGATGACTGATCTCCTTTTTCAACAGGCACAATTCATTCCGCCGCCATCTGCCTCGCCAGATGAACGTGACGAGTGTGGACTTCAGCATGGACACGCTCCCCATCCGCCAGTCGTCCACCGTAAGCATCGGCCGCATCAAGCCCGAGCTCTACAAGCAGAAGTCTGTGGACTCCGAGGACGGGACCCAGGAGCCGGTGGAGACGTGCGGTAAGCTGAGCTTCTCCCTGCTCTACGACTACGAGGAACAGGCACTGGTGGTCACGATCCTCAAGGCCCTGGAACTGCCGGCCAAGGACTTCACTGGCACCTCCGACCCTTACGTCAAGATCTACCTGCTGCCAGAGAGGCAGAAGAAGTTCCAGACGCGTGTCCACCGCAAGACGCTCAACCCCACGTTCGACGAGGCCTTCTGCTTCCCCGTGGAGTACGATCAGCTGTGCAACCGCAAACTGCACTTCAGTGTCTACGACTTTGACCGCTTCACCAGCCACGACATGATCGGCGAGGTGGTGGTGGACAACCTCTTTGAGCTCTCCGACCTGTCGAGGGAGGCAGTGGTGTGGAAGGACATTCACGCTGCGACCACGGTGAGTGGGCTGGGCCTCAGCTAGTTGAGATAGGTGTAGTACATGAAGGATATCAGTACAGTGCCTTGCAAAAGTATTCGGCCCCCTTGAACTTTGCGACCTTTTGCCACATTTCAGGCTTCAAACATAAAGATATAAAACTGTATTTTTTTGTGAAGAATCAACAACAAGTGGGACACAATCATGAAGTGGAACGACATTCATTGGATATTTCAAACTTTTTTAACAAATCAAAAACTGAAAAATTGGGCATGCAAAATTATTCAGCCCCTTTACTTTCAGTGCAGCAAACTCTCTCCAGAAGTTCAGTGAGGATCTCTGAATGATCCAATGTTGACCTAAATGACTAATGATGATAAATACAATCCACCTGTGTGTAATCAAGTCTCCGTATAAATGCACCTGCACTGTGATAGTCTCAGAGGTCCGTTAAAAGCGCAGAGAGCATCATGAAGAACAAGGAACACACCAGGCAGGTCCGAGATACTGTTGTGAAGAAGTTTAAAGCCGGATTTGGATACAAAAAGATTTCCCAAGCTTTAAACATCCCAAGGAGCACTGTGCAAGCGATAATATTGAAATGGAAGGAGTATCAGACCACTGCAAATCTACCAAGACCTGGCCGTCCCTCTAAACTTTCAGCTCATACAAGGAGAAGACTGATCAGAGATGCAGCCAAGAGGCCCATGATCACTCTGGATGAACTGCAGAGATCTACAGCTGAGGTGGGAGACTCTGTCCATAGGACAACAATCAGTCGTATATTGCACAAATCTGGCCTTTATGGAAGAGTGGCAAGAAGAAAGCCATTTCTTAAAGATATCCATAAAAAGTATTGTTTAAAGTATGCCACAAGCCACCTGGGAGACACACCAAACATGTGGAAGAAGGTGCTCTGGTCAGATGAAACCAAAATTGAACTTTTTGGCAACAATGCAAAACGTTATGTTTGTTGTAAAAGCAACACAGCTCATCACCCTGAACACCCAATCCCCACTGTCAAACATGGTGGTGGCAGCATCATGGTTTGGGCCTGCTTTTCTTCAGCAGGGACAGGGAAGATGGTTAAAATTGATGGGAAGATGGATGGAGCCAAATACAGGACCATTCTGGAAGAAAACCTGATGGAGTCTGCAAAAGACCTGAGACTGGGACGGAGATTTGTCTTCCAACAAGACAATGATCCAAAACATAAAGCAAAATCTACAATGGAATGGTTCAAAAATAAACATATCCAGGTGTTAGATTGGCCAAGTCAAAGTCCAGACCTGAATCCAATCGAGAATCTGTGGAAAGAACTGAAAACTGCTGTTCACAAATGCTCTCCATCCAACCTCACTGAGCTCGAGCTGTTTTGCAAGGAGGAATGGGAAAAAATTTCAGTCTCTCGATGTGCAAAACTGATAGAGACATACCCCAAGCGACTTACAGCTGTAATCGCAGCAAAAGGTGGCGCTACAAAGTATTAACTTAAAGGGGCTGAATAATTTTGCACGCCCAATTTTTCAGTTTTTGATTTGTTAAAAAAGTTTGAAATATCCAATAAATGTCGTTCCACTTCATGATTGTGTCCCACTTGTTGTTGATTCTTCACAAAAAAATACAGTTTTATATCTTTATGTTTGAAGCCTGAAATGTGGCAAAAGGTCGCAAAGTTCAAGGGGGCCGAATACTTTCGCAAGGCACTGTATGTGTGGAGATCATAGGATCAGTGATCTCAACAACTGATGGCTCTGTAGGTCGTAACTGTAAGTCGCTCTGGATAAGAGCGTCCGCTAAATGACTCAAAATGTCAATGTCAATGATGGTGAAGTAGATTTCAGGGTGGAGCTGTGGTCAGTCTGCCGTAGTTAACATTTGCATAGTTTCTGATGGGGTCGTGCACTGCACATAATCTGACATATTTTAGGAAACACTTGACATTTTTAAGTCTCTGTGCATTATTTGATTGGATAAGGTTTTAAGTCCTGGAATCATCCGCACTGTATTACATGACTGGTAAATTGCATGTGTTGTATAACCTCATAGCCAGGAGCAGTGAATTTAGAATCCAAGCACCCACACAACACCTCCGAAAACTGAAGTACACACTGTAGACTTAAATATAGCCACGGGCACAATTCTCCTTTGTTCTTCACCTTTATCCCTTCACTGACATACTTGGGTATGATAGTGCAGTTTTATCTGGGCCCACACACTTCTTACGCCTCGGTAGCTTTATCACAGTTAGTTTACTCAACAGCTTCTGTTTATGAATATTATTGTGTGTTTTGGTGGTATTTATTGTGTCTAATGGTCATGGAGATGTATTAATGGTTAATTAATCAGTTGATCTCTGAACGGTATACTGTGGAAAACAGAACAAGAGTGAATCAACTTGAAAGAAAGTGCACTGTGGATTTCAGATGAATCATCAAGAGCACAATTGAGCCCTAACCTCTACAGGTACTATTTGACTCTGGCCAACAAAGTTACACCAGTTTCTTTCACATTATATAGGCAGGTTTAGGTGAGTTTAAAGAAGTCTGGGTTTTAAGCCATTGGAGGGGGACTGGCTGGACATTGATGCAGTTATCCCATGTCAACAGCCATGGTGTTTACCTCAATGTGTAGTCTGTCTCCAGGAAGTTTGTAAGTGTTACATAATGTTTACTGTGTGCTGGGAGGAAATTACACTTTCAAAAGCTTGAGCATCCATACAGACATCAAGTTTACTGCTACTTTGACTGTTGTTGATAGTGTTGATTATGAAAGCTACAATTGAGCTGGGCTATTGAATATAATGTGAGACTTCTTTCAAGATTGCCTACAACAGCAGAAAAATTTAACAATTATTGTAAATATTAAAATATCTATTTTGTCTCCCTACGTTGTTGTTAATGGTTAGACATATATTTTGTCTGGTGTTTGGTTGTTATTTATTTCTCTCTTGGGATCATTTTATCTCACCTTCCTGTGTTGATTTAGTTTATGTCTCTGGGCAATTACATTGCCTGAACTGCCGTCCAACAGAGGGGAATGAGGATAAGGATGTTTGAATGGATAATGACTCATAGCAAATGCAGTTTGCCATACATTTTATTTTGACAGTGTTTCATTCCACCTTTTTTAATTTACATTAACGAGAGTCCTTTTAAAAGTGTCTTCCTATATGCAATGTATTTGGAGATGACCATTTACGGTGACTTTACTCGTCACTGTCTGACAACAATAAATTGATCGTGTCGTGCTCTGGTGTACCAAAGTAGTGTGTACTTTGTGTTACCTACTTCCTTGAATTCTCTAAAACAAATTGTATGCAACTACATATGAACAGAAAAAACACAGGAAAATCAGAGGTTAGCCTAATTCGAAAAACCCTCTGTGTATTTACACTTCAAGCAATTTTCAATTTAATGTGGAAGCAAAATTGCACAAAGTAATTTGTCACAACAAATGACATTAATATGCCCTAGCCATGCCTCACATTCAGCTGAAGATTATTATGTATTGTATTTCAAAACCTATTTCCCTGGGCTAGATTGATGTCTTTTTTGCATGTGACCCTTTGTGTCAATTGCATGGGTAGAAACCAGGCAGGGAAATGGGAGGGGTGTCAATGCCTAAAACAACCTATGACCTGCCTATGAGGGTCACGGTTTGAGACGTTGAGTTTTTCCCGCCTTGCAGCGGTTTGTGTGGGTGTCTGTGCTGAGATTGAAAGAACGGGACACAAAGTTAGTCAGAGCTCACAATGGTTAGGTGGGTGGGGGGTGGTGCTTTGGAACACACCATGGATGGAGGTCTGGGGGGGTATTGACACTGTTTTGATGTGCAGAACTTCTAGGGCTTGGAAGGCATCCTCTGTTTCACGTTATATTTTTATTGTGAAACTCCTGCATGTCAATACATTGATGACACTGGAAAACTGCACCAACGTATCTCAAGTAAAGATTCTGTCCATGGAGAGCAACTCTTATACCACCCTTATTCTAAGTCTATTTTTATATGGTGACATTCTGTGAGAACACACAGATCTATTTCTAACTACAATCTTAGAAAAAATGTGCTATCTGACTAAAATATTTATTTGGCTGTCCCCATAGGAGAACACTTTGAAGAACCATTTTTGTACCAGGTAGAACCCTATTGGGTTATATGTAGAACCCTTTCCCTGGAGAGTTTTACATTGGACCCCACAGAGTTTTACCGGGAACCAAAAAGGGTTCGACCAGGAACCAATAAGGGCTCTCCTATGGGGCCAGCCAAAGAACCCTTTTGGAACCCTTTTTTCTAAGAGTGTATGTAAACACACTAAACAAACATCAGTGCTCTAGTGAGATGCCTCCCAGTCAGTCCTCTGTGTTCCCTGGTTGGCCAATCAAATCTTATCTCTGGAGTGCTTTTTATTAACTCCGATTAGGTATCAATACAAGCACACCACGTCAGTACATGTTCTTCTTCAGGTTCTTCTCTTTCAAGTCAGTCCATCTGTCCAGCTGTTTGCTCAGACTACAGTAGTGCTCCAGTCTAAGCTGATCCATAAACACATTGTTTTGAGGTGATTCCTCATGACACTAGAGCCAAAAAAAAGACCATGACTTTGGGGATTTTCACAAAATGTAATCCATAGAATTGGTCCTTTGTAGTATCCTAAAGCATAAATGAGAAATAAGTAATTGAAGTTTGAACATTTGTGACATTTTTGCCTTACCCAGGCCTCCTTTAAGACTCCATAGTGTTTCATCTGTAGGTGCTACAAAGCTCAAATTGGTGTCAAATGAAGCTTTACAACTTTCTCTGTAATATGAGTAGTATTTTGTATATATTGTATATTAACAATAATAATAATTTACATACATTTATGAATATTGAAAAATACAAACATGAATATTGCAAATATAAAACTATTGATTTGGCAAATGTTTCATATATATATATATATATATATATGCGCTCTACGGATATACCAAAGTTCCAGAGTGGGATCTTTGTTAGTTTTAAAGTTATTGTCCATTTTATACAGAGACATTGTCATAGAGGCAATGTAACCAGGGTTCTAAATAAATACATAAAAATGTTGGTCCTTGCATCTTAAAAAGTTAGGAGCATCACATTAAAATTTAGAGTACCAGAAAATATGATTTTAAAATTGATTGAGTCACAGCCTTTAGTGAGCCTATTTGAATTCTAACTACTTTTGAAGCACATATTGTACCCTACAAACTAATATGTAACTATGGAAATACATTTCTTTATGATAAAGGCTAAAATGTTGATACAAATATTATAATATAAATATTAGGTTTCTACATTGTGTAAAAAGCACTTTTTCCTATGGAGATGCTCTTTAATGTCAGTGACTTTCAGTGATGACTTGCATATCTGTCATTTATTGCTATGATCATTGATCTCCTGAAGAAGCTAACCCGTTTCCATTCTTTCTGTGTCCCCAAATGTTTGGATATACTGGTAAAGTTACCAGGTTGTTAGCTAGCTAGCTAATGAGGTAACATTACTGAACACGGTGTTAACGGCCTGTGAGTAGTTCGGAAGCAGCGGAACAGATTATTTTCTAGGAGCACTGGTGCTCCCAAATTAAAATTAGCACAGCAAAATATTTAGAAGTGGTAGCGCTTTAAAACCCTTAATGTGACCAATCACAATCCTCATTTTACTTGTATCTTTGCACATCCTGCGAATCACTAGCAGAGGGCGACCATTTTGAATACACATTCATTGAATACGATTGGATTTGTTCTAGTTTTGTCACCCATTGTAAGAAAATGTTCTCTCTCAGTTTTTAGGACACCTCTTGGTGTTCATACTTTGTTTAAAGCAATTTGCGCTAATTGCTTTCCTAAAAGAGTTATTCTACAGCAACAGTACCCTTTCCTTGATGTAGTGTTCCCCTTGTCTTTCTACAGGAGAGTGTGGATCTGGGGGAGATCATGTACTCTCTATGCTACCTGCCCACAGCAGGACGGATGACCCTGACCGTCATCAAGTGCCGGAACCTCAAAGCCATGGACATCACTGGCTCCTCAGGTAACAACAATACAAAACTGACAGCCATTTAGGCTGGGCATTTAAACATGATGGTTCTCTGAATAACAATGAGGGACAACTGTAAATGATGGTAAAAAATAAAGTCAAAATAAAACAAAGTCAGTTTGAATGACACTGAGGGGCAGAGTTTTTACAGTTAATGCCGGTTTGCCTGCGGCTGATGCTGTGCAGGTGTTTGTACACATGCATATACACACACTCTCATTCAAATACACACATACACGGGGATACACATATGTAAACAGTGCCAGACAAGCACTCAAACATATACAGTTGGCCTTGCTGTTATGATTTCAGTTGTCCTTGATGTCCATTGTTTTCTGTTTTCTTTTTTTTTCTTTTTTCTCATGAGTTCATTTTCTTGGTTGTTGGTGCATTGGGGGATTCTTGGGGGTGGGGAATGGAATTCATTAGATTTTTTATTATTTAATTTTTATTTTTTTCTGTGGAGGGGGTACTGTAGGAGGGGTCTCAGAGGATTCGCGTCCCCGTTTTTTTTTTTTTGTCACTGTGGGAGATCTGTCGACGTGCCCTTGAGCAGGGCGTTGACCCTGGATGCTTCTGTGTGTCGCTCTGAATGGGACTCTGTTGGATGACTGGTGTGGTGTAGTTGTTGAGTGGCTTCACTGCAAGTATATTGTATGTTTTGGATATTCAATAAAATAACAAAACAAATATATATAATAAACTGTTAAGCTCTAAAAGAGCAAGCAAAGAATCAAAAAAACATAATTACATCAGGCAACATGCTGTACCTTAGATAACTAATCTTATCTAAGGTACAGCATGTTGCCTGATGTAATTATGTTTTTTTGATTCTTTGCTTGCTCTTTTAGAGCTTAACAGTTTATTATATATATTTGTTTTGTTATTTTATTCAGGGAGGGAGATACTTCTTTCATGTGTTTTCACTGTTTGTGGTGAAATTGTAATAGAAGATACATTTTGACTTACCTTGTCAAAAAAAGATCACTGGATTTAGCCAAACTGAATAATTGAATGTAGCCATCAGTAGCTGTGTGTGGGTAAAATCACTGAGCAAGCCAAGCCTGTAAAAAAGCCATATTTACAACCCATGTTGTGATAATTGCGTTGTTTGCTCTATAACCCATTTGTTCATACACCACCATGATATATAATTAGGCCGCGACAACAAAAAGACAACAGTCACACAGTGGCGGAATAAATTCAACTACACATAAATTAGTTTAATCATAAAACAGGAGAACAACATCTGTCTTAAGTCCACAAAGCAAATATTTAATGTAACAAACAATTATATCACCTGCAGCATGATCAAGCAATGACATTTTTTTTTACAGTTATGAACAACTAATGATTTTAGAACCACAGTTACCACAGGTCAGCACAAAGACAACAGGAGCACTGCTTCTGCTATTCCAGCACCATTTCAACTTAAACATTTAAACATCCAATCAACAAGGCTCAATTTATATATGCTCAGTTTAATATACTGAAAACAAACTTAAAGCTCTCAAAAACACTTTAGTCCAATCAATGTTGCTAAATATCATGTGGCAGTCCATGGTATTGATTTCTGTCTCTGTGTGTACGTGCATGTGTGCGCAGGTTAAACAAAGCATTTTGACTCACCCTACTTGTAGACTAGTTGAACGCCAATTAGGGTTGAATGGCAGGAACCCGGTTACTGAGATTTACCGCCCAAGGATGGAACATTTGCAAAATAGAGAGAAAATATGCAACCCTAACTCCAATGCCATCCTCCTCTATTTCATGTTGGCAAATTGGTCTATGGCTCTGTCATACAATACATTTTATGTTTTTGTTGTCATAGGCTAGCAGGCCTAGCTAGGTAGCCTAACTTCTTAGCATTGGCAACAATGAACCAGCTAAGTTAGCTAGATAGTTAACCTGAGCCTACTAGGCTACATATTGAACTTCAATCGTCTCAGGCCAGTGGCACAACATATTCATTTATAGTTAGATCAGAATCGCCTTCATAATCATTGGCCTGTACAGAGTCCAAATCACCATCTCGATCCATGGTTTAGGAAAGAGACGATTTAGCAAGCTAGCTACTGCAGGATATCAACACCAGTAGACCAGAAACAGACAAGTTTTTCTGAAAATAACGTTTTGCTTCGGAAGTGATTTGATTGGTCTGAAGCCAAATCTAAACTGGCCTCCCTTGGGGGGTGTTTTTCTGCACCAGGACAATCCACAGTTGAGCTCAATGTTATCAAGGGAGGCCAATTGCTTGCTGGCATCAATCAAATGCTACGGCGGCCACGTTATACTCTTTTGGTCCAGACAGTATCAGATACATGGGCTACACATACTGAGACAGAGGGGTGCTGTTTTCCTATCTCTGATGATTTCTTCAGTGAGATTCAGCAACTTGCGAATTGATGGAAAATGATAAAACCGAGAGAGACGAAAGATAAATTATTGATATATTTGCATTTTTCATTGGTCAAATATTTTGGGAAGCCTGCCTTCCCTTGGCATCCATGAATACACGCCACTGGTTGCCATTACCTGCAATCTACACAACTGACTTCATGGAGATGCTATTTGTGGCACACAGATCCCTATGTAAAGGTTTCCCTGCTCTGTGACGGACGGAGGCTGAAGAAGCGGAAAACTACCACCAAGAAAAGCACACTGAACCCTGTGTACAACGAGGCCATCATCTTTGACATCCCCCCAGAGAACGTGGAACAGGTCAGCCTGTCCATCATGGTGATGGATTATGACCGGTGAGTGACACCACACTAAATACAACACCCACAATTCAACACAGATGGTGGTCGTAAGCATGCTTGTACAAGTACACACATACACTGAGTATATAAAACATTAAGAACACCTGCTCTTTCCATCACATAGACTGACCAGGTGAATCCAGGTGAAAGCTATGATCCCTTATTCGATGTCACTTGTTAAATCCACTTCAATCAGTGTAGATGAAGGGGAGGAGACCGGTTAAAGAAGGATTGTTAAGCCTTGAGACAATTGAGACATGGATGTGTGCCATTTAGAGGGTGAAAGATTTAAGTGCATTTGAACAAGGTATGGTAGTAGGTGCCAGGCGCACCGGTTTGTGTTAACTGCAATGCTGCCGGTTTTTTCACACTAAACAGTTTCCTGTGTGTATCAAGAATGGTCCACCACCCAAAGGACATCCAGCCAACTTGACACAACTGTGAGATGTATTGGAGTGAACATGGCCCAGCATCCCTGTGGAATGCTTTTGACACCTTATAGAGTCCATGCCCCCAACGGATTGAGGCTGTTCTGAGTGCAAAAGAGAGGGGGGTGCACAACTCAATATTAAGGTGTTCTTAATGTTTGGTATACTCAGTGTATATAGTCAACAAACAAGTACTTATTTTTTAAAAACATTTACATTGAAGGTGGAATGAGTAATGTTCTAACTTTGAGTTGAACTTGAACTCAGGTGAACTTCATCAACAGAACTTTTCACTCAAATCCTGCAAGCGCTGCTATACAATATAATCATGACCACTTACCAGAATGCTCAGGAGCCACATAATTCACTGTAATTAACCAAACATAGGTTTTGAATTATTTAATCAAACTAGCACTCAGCTTTTAGGTGTCATATATATTTTGTGCACTCAAGATATTGCATGTTTGTGTGTGTTTGCATAATGCCCACAGGGTGGGCCACAACGAGGTGATAGGTGTGTGTCGGACTGGGCCAGATGCTGAGGGCCTGGGGAGGTACCACTGGAACGAGATGCTGGCCTACCCACGCAAGCCCATTACTCACTGGCATGCCCTGGGAGAGGTAGAGGACTGTTCGTTTTTTTCCCTCAAAGTAAGAGGAGGTACAAGTCAATTGCAGGACTTTCCAGAGCTCCCACAATGCTTCGCTGCATCACTCTGGTTTTCTGAGAGAGCGGATAAAGCCAGAGGTCTTGCAGCCAATCATAGAGCTTGAGGAAATAACCCTGTCAATTTCAACAGAGATGTGTAATAGTGCAGCATGACAAAGATGCAAGGATGTTGTCTGTACTGGAACAAAGACCAATTTGATTCTAGAAACTTAAGGGCTAGTTTGAACTAGAAGCATTTTAAGTAATTGGAGAATTGGTGCCTTGATATCCACCCAGGATGGTTGTATGGGGTCACTAGCTCGATTATTTACGTTGTGTTCCCATAACTGGGGACCACATATTATAGTGGTGGGCCATCCCTTTTCCTTGCTCTTCAGGAGTAGTAGAGAATGTGAGTTTTAATAGCACAATCTATAAACAGTCTATGAACATAAGACAATATCCTTGAAAAATGCATGAAACATTCCAATCTTTATTATCCGGAGAAATCCTTATTGACAGATGAGTAGTTGAATTTAGACCCATCGTTTGCATAGGGAAAAGACTTCACCTTGTGGTTGTGCATTAAACAAAAGAGCCGTGTCATTCTATTTAGCTTGAACAAAGAAACAAGAATTGGAGGAGTACTCACCCTATAACATGGTCCTCCTCTAAATTGAAAATACCTGAAGGATAAACATCTATTGTTAATGCTTTCTTGAATCCAGGTACTTTATAAAATTGATATTAAAACACAAACCAATAGCAGCTTTGGAGTTCTAGCCAACTCTTGTTGAACTAACCCTTGTTAATTGTCTGTTTTGTCCACAGTGGCCAGGAAGAGCGACAAGCTTTGAGAGCCAGGGGTCTTGTCCTTCCCCCAAACCTCCACAAACTCCATAGGAAACACGAATGGAACCATATGACCTGATAGCAGATTAACTAGATGTGTACAGCTGTAGTAACCACAATTCTGTCAGTTAAAGACAGAAATGTCCAGTGCCAAGGTTCGATTAGCATTATAGGTTGTGTTTAATCGTATAGGCCCATTGCATTAATCATCATCAATCAGGACTCTACATTACAGAGTTATGACACAAACAACATTGGCACTGAATTCATGTCTTGCAGGAAGGGTTAGCCTACTTTTAAGTTAAAGGCCCAGTGCAGCCGAAATGGGATTTTTCTGTTTTGTATCATTGCTGATGAAACTAACACTGTAAAAGTGTGATCACAATTCCTGAGAGATGTTTGTTGGAAATACAATAAATTTGGTTAATAGAACCAATGACAAAGAGAGTTCCAAACCTCTCTGCCAATTACAGCTAGTTTTCAGTTTTCCCCTCCCCACTTAGACCACTCCCAGACAGTCCTTGTAAAATTATTGCTTGAGAAATAGTATTTATCTAAAAAGCAATTTTTATCATTTTTAATGGAAATCTATTACAGTAAAGGTACTTATTTGTTAGCCAGAAATGATTTGATATAAAAATGACTGCATTAGGCCTTTAAAAAAGTTCTATAATATGGCCTGATTTTGAAATGCGGTTATGGACCACACATGAGAATGCCCTGTTCGTGGAATCACAACATTTTACATT
The DNA here is from genome assembly GCF_018296145.1 of Oncorhynchus tshawytscha. Lineage (NCBI taxonomy): Eukaryota > Metazoa > Chordata > Actinopteri > Salmoniformes > Salmonidae > Oncorhynchus > Oncorhynchus tshawytscha. The sequence goes on from NC_056445.1 coordinate 20,061,999, forward strand.
TAATGTGAATTTACAAATTTCCTAAGTTTGTGTCTTGAATAGTGTTATCCATGATGAATTCTCTAATTGAATCATTGCTTCAGTAACCTTTATCACATACCATTTACAGTATTATATTGCTTGACTGGAGTGGAAAATTAATCTTGGTTCGTACTATGGCATTAATCAACCAATGGTGTACTCCTCAGAGTAAACAGTTTGAATTATCATAATTCGGTTTTCTGTCTTGTGCAAGCTATTCAGTATAGAGCTGTGAAAACAATTGATTTTACTTCTCAAGAGTTTTATTTCCATTGTACATCGTGAGAGGCACTTGGGTCCGAAAGGCATCATATCTGATAATAGCTTTGCAAAATGGAGATTTCATCCTCTCATTCCAATGGTATTGTATTTGTTTCCTGAATAGCAATTTATTACCACAATACTACCAGTGGGCATTAAGAGAACTAAACGTTGAACTAATCTTTGTAACATACTTCAACACTTTCTGGTTGATACATTTGCCCAAGGCATTCTGCTCCTCTCAGTTATTTAGTGAGTTGCCATTTTCATTTGGGATGATGTGATACTAAAGGGCTAGGCTTGATTCTAAGACCACATGTCAACATAGACATACAGTAGACAAGCCAGTCAGCTGTGCCCTGGGCGTAGCCACAGGGAACACAGATAACCGATCAACTCAAAGGGCTGGGTGAATGTCCAATTCCAGAGCATACAGCAGTTTGCCAGTGGCACATCACTAATGAATGCCAATTGATCCCATTTATTGAAAGAACATGGTGCATATCTCACCATATCACAAGTGGGTTGCAGATTCACTTGTCATAGGATCAACGAGAGTGGAATACGTGGTAAGAGCAGCAGTATTCTCCCGTGGACAGACTACGTAACATAAATGGTACCATAAATCTGTTAGGGGCAATGGGATGTGTCGACTAACAAGCAGAGTAGTTTAGGTACTTGGGTTTTTCATCACTGTTTTTTGGGATGTATCAGGATTGGGAAAAGATGGAGAGTTTCCGTTTACGAGGGTGTAGACTTCGCAAGTCGCGTTAGAAATTGTACTAACACGTCTCCCCCAAGAACTTAATCTGGATTAACTGAGATTAGAGCAACAGTAGCCACACAATGTAGCATAGTGTTTTCAACTCTCTTGTGGGAGATGAAAGTGAGACAAGCATTGAAGCAACAAAATGTTGAAAATTACAGTGCCTTCAGAATGTATTCACACCCCTTGATTTGTTGTGTTACAAAGTAGAATTAAGATGGATTTAATTGTCCTTTTTTGTCAACGATCTTAACGAAATACTCATGTCAAAATAGAAGAAAAATTATAAGATTCGTAAAAAAGAAATGTAAAACACTATCTTGATTAGATAAGTATTTAACCACCTAAATCAATACATGTTAGAATCACCTTTGGCAGCAATTTACATCGGTGAGTCTTTCTGGGTAAGTCTCCATGGGCCCGATTCCGATTTAGGTATAATTTTCTTTCTTACACACAGATTTCCTATGCACATCTCAGTAGTTAGTATTCAGACTTACCTTATGAAGGTGCGTAACCAGCTTTGCAGTCATGGTTCCCTTGCGCATGTTGAATACATTTAATTTGACCACTGAAAACCCTCCTACTTGCTGGCCAACGGAGTTTTGCGTGGAGTTTTCATTCAAGCCTGTATCTTTGTATTGATTGGGTGTAAATTTGCAAAAATGTCTGTTTTCACTTTGTCATTAAGGGGTATTGTGTGTTGATGGGTGAATGTATTGTTGTTTTAATCCATTTTGAATTCAGGCTGTAACACAACAAAATGTGGAATTAGTCAAAGGGTATAAATACTTTCTGAAAGCACTGTATAAACAAAAAAGTTGTCTTATTGATTGACACACATTTTAATTGCAAAAATGTTCCCACAGCTGCTACACTGAAGATTATAAGCATTTAAATCTCACTCAACGTAATTTGCTTCTGCCAGAACTCAATATACTCAGAAAAGCATGTCTGACCTAGTCACCTCTTAAGAACATTTCAGTGTCCAAGGTCATTTTTCCCCTGAGACTTTGCCCAACATTTGATCTGTTACTGGAATTGATAGAGATCTTTATGATTTCTGAAATGCATTCTACTAATTAATCCAGAAAAGTAAAACCATGCAAATGAGATCAAACTCATTTATGATGTGTTTGAAGCAAGGTCATTTATTTTTTTAAAGCTAATGGCTTTCCTTTTTTCTTTAAAATATCATCTTTGATGTATATTTCACATGTGCCAAATATGATTTCAAATAGCAAAAAAAAGAAAAGATTATTAAAATTGTCTCTGACAAATTAATATGGATATTTAGAAGAGTAATTTGTTCTAGTTGTGGAGACAAAAAAAAGCGTTACGGGACAAAGGAAACAAACTTCCATCAATCACTATAAGGTTCTATCTGCAAAAAGATGATTCTGAGAATTGGTTTTAGTTCTGAACCCTCATTGGTTTGAATGGTATCAGCAATTTTGATCTTGAATTATTTTGAACTTAACATGAATTGGGGTATTTTGAGTACTATATAGGAATTGAACAGAACAAGGCTATGTCAATAACTACATTTTGACTAAAATGCAGATAGAACATTAAAGTCCGAAGCTCTTGATTTGTTTAATTTGAGTACATTTTTCTTTACAAGCAGGCCATTGTAAATGCAATGGCCTAGCCCCAGATTCCAATTGTAATTGTGTCTTCTGCAATCACTTTATGTAAAGCCTTATGAAATAAAGCCTTATGATATCGAGTTTAGTACTCAATCTGAAAACATTACTAGAATGAATTTCAGTTGCACATGTGAGTAATAAAATGAAATAGTAATGGGCATATCAGAGTCTTTTCGGTGAGCCGAAACTCTTGGCTCCATTCACCTTGAAGAGGTGTTAATTTGGCTCCTAAATGGCTCTTCGTTCAGTAGTGCTTAAAAATGCATGAAAAGTACTTTTACAAATCTAATGTAAAGGCTAGAAAGTTGCATACTGTTTTCTCAGATTGTAAAATGTGAGTAAAATAGAATCATTCCTAACAAAATTAAATTGAGAATTGAGCGTGGACCAGAGTAAGGCTTTGTCCTCACTACCTATTTGTTACTGCAGATAATCATAGCTTGCAGCTCATAAAGCAGCAGTATACAAATCAGGGAGGCAAATGAATGGCTCTTTCACAAATGTGATTCAGGTTCCTGACGTTCACCAAAAAGAGCCTTTCAAAAGAGCCGCTAGTTCGCGAATGACCTATCACTAATATGAACATAGAAAATACTAAGGCTGTGTACTGTTAATTTATTTTGCGCATTAAAATAATAATGCTTCTGTTCCCAGGCTGGCCCCAATATAAAAACCATAAGTATTTGTACTTGTAGCATGCGAGTCAATATATTCAAGTAGTATAAGAATATCAAAGATCAGTTTCATGAATATATTATATAATATAGTATTTTATATTGCTAATATTTTACGTTTACATTTGTACATAGACCTCACAATGCGAATACTTGTATATATCTAAAGTTTACTTCTAAGAACATTTGTTGTTGAAAACTTGTTAAAATGTTACTGTGTATTTATATGGATCGTTTGGTGATAATTTGTACAGCTCAAGCTTGTGTTTTTGGGTGACTTTATACACATTCCGTATCAATTGTGGAATGATTTGTCATATTGTAAGCATATCTAAGGCAACCCTCTACTTTTTCGGGACACTCCATGCTTAGGAATTTAGCGCTTTTTAGCTGAGATTGTGTGCATAATGCTAACATCAATAGTATATTAAACAAGAACAGCAATTGTAACTATTTGTCATGAAATGTACAGTTTGTGATAACTTTTGTAACAATTTGCAGTAAACATTTGAAATATAATTTTACTTTATCTGTTTCATATGTATTTTAAATAAATAAACAAAGAACAGATCATAATCTTGTGAATTATTGCTGTCAGGCATTTTCTGTGCTAAAAAATGTGTGGGTGTATTTGATTGACTGTGTGGTGGATGCATGAATCACTCAGTAGCCTCGTTTGGAAAATTACTCTGCCAAGCACAAAATGTCCCATAGGTATAGTGAGACTGCCCTTACGGAAAACGCAATTTGGTGAAAGAATGACCTAACGATGGATACGTACTGTAGTGACCTTAACCAAACACTTGGCAACCTCATATAGATTCGGACATCTTGGTGTAATGGTTAAGGTGTTGGGTTGACAGTCGCTGGACCTGGGTTAGAGTCCCGGTCGGGGCTACCCCCTGAATTCACTTTAGCCCTTAAATTTAAGTCTGGACCTCAAAGTCAGTTCCACTGCTTGTTTTCAGTGTTCCCCTTTCATTGGCATACCAGGTGGGGCAATTCATTATCAGGTAGAACAGAAAACCAGCAGGTTCCAGACCTCGTAGTGTGAGTTTCATACCCCTGTGCTACAGTATGAAAGATGAGTGCATTTTTTTTGTGCCAGTTTAAGAATAATTACTTCAATTCCCCTATAATACACATCTCCATTATGTAACTCTGCAGAGTGGATATCTCTGCAGCTCTGTCGGTGTGTCCCAATAATATCTTCCTCCACCAATCCAATACTTTTAGGTTTGTGGGAAGTAGTGAAGTGCACACTTCAGGAAAAAGTCATTGGGACGCACATTACCTAGTGCCAAAAAGAGGTATATTCGCTAGTCACAACATATCCGGGTTATGCAACCCATACTATGTGCACTGGATACTGAATTGAGTGCCAGATAAAAATTGGCAACCAGGACTGCACTGATAATAAGCCCATTTACTCAGCAGCTTCACACTCTAAATGACCTGCAGGCTAACCAATGTCCTCTAACAAACTATCAGTACGATGTGTAAAGCAATGAACAAAAACATTTCAGAATTGAACAGAGTGTCAGGGACATGTCTGGGGTTGTTTACTTTGGAATTTTTGCAGTGTCCCTTCTTGCAACGGTGGCAGATGTCCTCGTTTCAGTAATTGATGGTGTTGTCTGTGTGTGGCAGACAGTGCTGTTGTGCTCACCATGGGCAGGAGGTTGATTTCAGCCCTCGTTTATGGAGCTGCTTCTGTAATGGGCCTCTAGGTGCTCACACATGTCATTTGCCCCCCTTGGATATTCAAATATTAAAGATGGAGGGATGAGTGAAGGAGCCATGGAGCAATTACAGGTGTGGTGATGGAGTCCAAGATTGGCTGAGGTGAGATGGGCGGAGGTCAGGCTCTGTTAAACTGCTCTCATATTTAAGGGGTCATTAGGTTTGCTCTGTGATGAGGGGTATGTCTTGAATCATTGTCTTTTGTACACAGACTGTACCTTACCTATCTTTTTGTCTGTCTCTATGGAAGTCTGTCTTTCCATCTGTCACCAGATTTGATGGCTTCAATGACAATAACTGTTTAATTTCATTGCTACAACACGTTTATTGTTGTATGCAACAGGTTCAATTTTGACACCAAGTTCCAGTAAGGATGAGAATATCATAACATTCACATGCGCCGACAGAGATGGCCGCCTCGCTTCACGTTCCTGGGAAACTATGCAGTATTTTGTTTTTTTTATGTGTTATTTCTTACATTGTTACCCCGGGTAATCTTAGGTTTTATTACATACAGTCAGGAGAAAATATTGGATATAAGAGCAACGTCAACTCACCAACATTACGACCAGGAATATGACTTTCCCGAAGCGGATCCTCTGTTTTGCCCACCACCCAGGACAATGGATCAGATCCCAGTAGGCGACCCAAAACAACAACGCCGTAGAAGGGGCAGACTGAGCGGTCTTCTGGTCAGGCTCAGTAGACGGACACATTGTGCACGAGACGTGGTGTGGTCATAACAACATACAGGAACTCAAGTCCTTCTGTTCACCTGACTTAGAATTCCTCACAATCAAATGCAGACCGCATTATCTACCTAGAGAATTCTCTTCGATTATAATCACAGCCGCATGTACCCCCCCCGTAGCACTCACCTCTGTCATCGTGAAGTGCTTTGAGAGACTAGTCAAAGACCATATCACCTCCAGCCTAGACACACTCCAATTTGCTTACCGCCCCAATAGGTCCACAGATGATGCAATCACACTGCACACTGCCCATAACCATCTGGACAAGAGGAATATCTATGTGAGAATGCTGTTCATCAACTACAGTTCAGCATTTAACACCATATTATCCTCCAAACTCATCATTAAGCTCAAGACCCTGGGTCTCGACCCCGCCCTGTGCAACTGGGTCCTGGACTTGCTGACATGCCGCCCCCAGGTGGTGAGGGTAGGTAACATCATCTCCACCCCGCTGATCCTCAACACTGGGGCCCCACAAGGGTGCGTTCTCAGCCCTCTCCTGTACTCCCTGTTCACCCACGACTGCGTGGCCATGCACTTCTCCAACTCAATCATCAAGTTTGCAGACGACACTCCAGTGGTAGGCTTGATTACCAACAACGACGAGATGGCCTACAGGGAGGAGGTGAGGAAAATAACCTCACACTCAACGTCAACAAAACAAAGGAGATGATCGTGGACTTCAGGAAACAGGGGGGTACTCCCTCTGCTATCCACATCGACGGGACAGTAGTGGAAAGGGTAGAAAGTTTTAAGTTCCTCTGCGTACACATCACAGACAAACTGAAATGGTCCAACCACACAGACAGCGTGGTGAAGAAGGTGGCTGAAGAAATGTGGCTTGTCACTGAAAACACTCAACTTTTACAGATGCACAGATGCACAAAAGATCATCAAGGACAACAACCACCCAAGCCACTGCCTGTTCACCCCGCTATCATCCAGAAGGCGAGGTCAGTACAGGTGCATCAAAGCAGGGACAGAGAGTGTGACGTAGAAGTCCGTCACTGGCCGCGGGCAGCATTTGGTTCTTTAACGCACACACATATTCATCACTCCTCCCTGCGCCATTATACCATAAGTTAACAATGTGGGTCGACACACAATTTAACTTCTGTCTTGGTGCATGCATTTCACACTTGTCAATGTTCATATTTGAGAGATACAATAATTATTATACTTATCAATGTTGTGGATGAGCGCATTGTTTGTTTGTTCTGTTCCTCTCTCTCCATCTCTGTAGCTTCTGGGTATGCTGGAAAAGGACCCGAGCTAAGGGAATTGGGTTGGCTTTATAGTGCCTGTCCCAAATGGCTCATTAATGCATATGGGCATATTGAAAGATATTGTCAGTAATGATGTAATGTTGTAAATGTTATGTTGTGATATTGTTTAAAACCGTGTTGCAATGTATATCCTTTAGTATGTTTAGTTCATGGAAAATGTAGGTTTGTATTGTTAATTGATTAATTAATTAGGGTTAATTGTTCTGAGGGGAGGGGCTGGCCCTACAAAAGGAGCCTCTCTCCAGTCTCTAAGGGGGATTTTGGTACGTATGGTGGCAGTGGTGGGATGGCGTACCGCAAATCAGTGAATTCCAACAAGAGAGGTAAAGGAATGCGTACAGGATTGCGTTCTCAGCAACAGCATCAACTGTCAGAAAAGGTACCTGAAGTTGAACCAGGGTGGAATACCATGGAATCGTCTGGTGAAGAAGAGGTCAAGTATGAGAAACTAAGAGCCCGACCGCGGGGCCAAAGACAACCAGAACTGGGTGAGCTGCTGACTGAAGGAGCAGTTGGGGGACCAGAACCACACCCAACCATGGTAACCCTTTTTCAGCAACTTTTCACCTGCCTTGAGAGGAGGGACGAAGACCTCAAGCAGGAGTTACGTGGCCTACGCCAATCTATCCTCACAGCTCCCCACCAGGCGGAACTCGTCAGTGAGAGCCCAAGATTGGGTCTTCCAACACCAGGACGACAAAGGCTCGATGCAGCAGGGACTTCAACTCCACAGCAGGCACCCCAAGCAGTAATGAGGCCAGCACCAGGAGACCAGTCCAGCAGTGTTAACGTCCATCTTCCAGCATTCTGAGGAAGGAAGGAGCCAAAGATGCCCTCATACCAGCAGGGGAGGACATTGAAAACTACCTGCTGAGGTTTGAGCGCATGGCTAAGACGTGGCAGTGGCCTGAGGTAGAGTGGGCCTGCAGGCTTGTCCCATTGCTCACGGGCAAGGCCTTAGAGGCTTACACAGCAATGGATGAGGGGCTGGCCAATGTCTACAAGGGCTTGAAGGAAGCGCTGCTGGTGAAGTTTGACATCCCACCACTGCCACCATATGTCACGTAGAGTAGGCCAGATGGCTAAACTGGATAACCTAACCTCTATAAAAATAAAAAGATGGCGGAACCGCAAAAGTTCTTCTGTGCAAAGGTGTTTATTTACAAGTGATTCCGGAACAGAAAACAACAGTACTGCCATCAACGTCTACCTTATGGGACAGCTTAACAACAATGCTGCCCCATCCACAGCTCAATCCAAAAAATCCCCCTTAGAGACTGGAGAGAGGCTCCTTTTGTAGGGCCAGCCCCTCCCCTCAGAACAATTAACCCTAATTAATTAATCAATTAACAATACAAACCTACATTTTCCATGAACTAAACATACTAAAGGATATACATTGCAACACGGTTTTAAACAATATCACAACATAACATTTACAACATTACATCATTACTGACAATATCTTTCAATATGCCCATATGCATTAATGAGCCATTTGGGACAGGCACTATAAAGCCAACCCAATTCCCTTAGCTCGGGTCCTTTTCCAGCATACCCAGAAGCTACAGAGATGGAGAGAGAGGAACAGAACAAACAAACAATGCGCTCATCCACAACATTGATAAGTATAATAATTATTGTATCTCTCAAATATGAACATTGACAAGTGTGAAATGCATGCACCAAGACAGAAGTTAAATTGTGTGTCGACCCACATTGTTAACTTATGGTATAATGGCGCAGGGAGGAGTGATGAATATGTGTGTGCGTTAAAGAACCGAATGCTGCCCGCGGCCAGTGACGGACTTCTACGTCACATTACCTTCCTACTCTCCTGAAGCGACCATGTTCGGGAGCCTTGATAGGTAGTCCGCAGTAACGTTCTCTTTTCCTGCCTTGTGACGGACACAGAACCTGAAGGGCTGGAGCTCCAGATACCACCTGGTCACACGAGAATTCCGGTCCTTCATGGTCTGGATCCAGGTCAGTGCTCTGTGGTCCGTGTGCAGGTCAAATTCCCTCCCAAGAAGGTAGTAACGGAGGCTATCTAGGGCCCACTTTATAGCCAGGCACTCCTTTTCGATTGTAGAATACCTGGTTTCCCTGGGCAACAGCTTCCGACTCAGGTACAGCACAGGAAGCTTTTCTCTTGGCTCCCCTTGTGCCAGTACAGCTCCAATTCCTACAGCCGAAGCGTCCACCTGCACGAGAAATCTCTTCTTAAAATCAGGGGTCTGGAGAACAGGGAATGAGCACAGTCGTTTTTTCAGTGTCATGAAGGCTTCCTCACACTCCTCAGTCCACTTCACAGGGTTGCTGGCCCCCTTCGAAGTGAGGTTGGTCAGAGGGACAGCGATGGTCGAAAACTGTGGAATGAATCTCCGGTACCACCCTGCCAGACCTAGGAAGGACTTCACCTGTGTCTTGGTTCTGGGTTGAGGGCTATTCCTGATGGACTCCACTTTCTCCACCTGAGGCCGAACTTCACCCTTACCCAGCTGGTAACCCAGGTACTTTGTCTCCTGTTTCGCCCACTCACACTTCAGGAGGTTAAGCGTGAGGCCTGCTTCATGGATCTTCCCCAGGACGCTGCTAAGATGCTGTATGTGCTCCTCCCAGGAGTGGCTGTAGATCACCACGTCGTCCAAGTAAGCAGCACAGTAATCGTCACAGTCCTGGAGGACCTTGTCCATCAGCCTCTGGAAAGTCGCAGGGGCCCCATGAAGGCCAAACGGCATGACCTTGAACTGGAACAGGCCCATTGGCGTCCGGAATGCAGTGTAGGCCTTGGATTGTTCATCCAGGGGCACCTGCCAGTACCCTTTGCAGAGATCCAATGTGGTGATGTAATGAGCTCTACCTATTCTCTCCAGTAAGTCGTCAATGCGGGGCATGGGATAGGCATCAAACTGGGAGATGGCATTCACCTTACGGAAGTCCATGCAGACGCGCAAAGAGCCATCCTTCTTTGGGACAATGACAATAGGGCTGCTCCATTCACTTGAAGATGGCTCGACAACATCCATCTCTATCATGGTGTGGACCTCTTCCTTGAGGGCTACCACCAGCCTCTCAGGCACACGGTAAGGATGCTGGCGGACAGGGTTCTGGCCAGGTTTCAAATGAATGACGTGTTCCAGGACTTTGGTTCTTCCTGGTCTCTGACTGAAGAGGGCCGGATACTTGCCAAACAGCTGCTTCAGCTCATCTTGCTTGTCTTCTTCCAGGTGAGCCAGTATGACTTCTGCTCGTTCTTTCCATGCCTCTGTGACCCCATCCGACTCATCCTCTTCTACTCTGCGGACCAGAAAGGACTTTCCTTTGGAGAGTTCCTCTTTCTCCTCCCAGGCCTTGAGAAGGTTCACATGGTAGGTTTGCTTCTTCTTACCCTTGTCCGGGTGCAGCACCTCGTAGGTCACTGGGCCCATCTTCCTCCCGATTAGGTACGGTCCTTGCCATTGCGCAAGGAGCTTGCTGGTAGACGAGGGAAGGAGGAGCAGGACTTTCTGTCCTGGCTCAAACTCTCTGTGGCGAGCGTGCTGGTCATAGCCTCTCTTCTGGGCCTTCTGGGCTTGCTGAAGGTTTGCTCTAGCTTCCTCTCGGTACCGTTCCAACCTGTCTCGCATCTGGAGGACATACTGGACAATCCCCTGTCCTGAGGTAGCTACTGGGGAACCTTCCCAGCACTTCATCAGCAGGTCCAGTGGTCCTTGCACTGGCCATCCATAGAGGAGTTCGAATGGCGAGAAACCTGTCGATGCCTGAGGCACCTCCCTGTAAGCAAAAAGCAGAAAGGGTAACCACTTATCCCAGTCTTTACCAGTGTCAGCCACAAACTTCCTCAGCATGTTCTTGAGCGTTTGATTGAATCTCTCTACGAGCCCATCCTTTTGGGGATGGTAGGGAGTAGTCCTCAAGCCTTTAATGCCCAGCTGTCGGTGGAGTTGAACCATCAGTCGCGAGGTGAAGTTTGTCCCTTGGTCCGTCAGGATTTCATCTGGGATTCCTACACGAGAGAAGAGCTGAACAAGAGCACTGATTATCTTTGGAGTGGTTATGGAACGGAGTGGGAAGGCTTCTGGGAACCGGGTGGCATAGTCACAGATCACCAGTATATACTTGTAACCTGCACTACTCTTCTCCAAGGGTCCAACAATGTCCATTGCAATTCTCTTGAATGGGGTAGAGATAACTGGCAGTGAACATAGAGGAGCCCGTTCAGACCTACGGACAGCACTGGTTTTCTGGCACGTGGGGCATGATTTGCAGTATTTTTGTACATCAGTATACATGGAGGGCCAAAAGAAACGGGAGCCTAGCCTAAGATAGGTCTTATGTTGCCCTAGATGGCCTGCCCATGGAACTGTATGTGCAAGGTTGAGAACAAGTGGTCTACAGGTAGATGGCACCACCAACTTCCTGCTATCTGCCTCTGACCCAAGGTAGAGTATGTGGTTGTCTACTGTGTAAATCCCCCCACATGAAGATTGACTGTCCCCCGCTAAGGCCTTGTCAAACAAACATTTCAAGGTTGCGTCAGACTTCTGCAGTGTAGCAAAATTTTGTGGAACATCCCATTGCACCTCTAACCCAGACACATCAGCAACAGGTACAGGGGTTCCCACATACTTCTCAAGACGCCGCTGGCGGCGTGACTTTCTGGGCCCTTTGGTTCCCCCCTCGCACAGACTATCACACAAGTCAGGCAGAGGTTGTAAACCAGCTTTGGCCTGGGCACGGACCACAGAGCACTGACCTGGATCCAGACCATGAAGGACCGGAATTCTCGTGTGACCAGGTGGTATCTGGAGCTCCAGCCCTTCAGGTTCTGTGTCCGTCACAAGGCAGGAAAAGAGAACGTTACTGCGGACTACCTATCAAGGCTCCCGAACATGGTCGCTTCAGGAGAGGAGGAAGGTAATGTGACGTAGAAGTCCGTCACTGGCCGCGGGCAGCATTTGGTTCTTTAACGCACACACATATTCATCACTCCTCCCTGCGCCATTATACCATAAGTTAACAATGTGGGTCGACACACAATTTAACTTCTGTCTTGGTGCATGCATTTCACACTTGTCAATGTTCATATTTGAGAGATACAGTAATTATTATACTGATCAATGTTGTGGATGAGCGCATTGTTTGTTTGTTCTGTTCCTCTCTCTCCATCTCTGTAGCTTCTAGGTATGCTGGAAAAGGACCCGAGCTAAGGGAATTGGGTTGGCTTTATAGTGCCTGTCCCAAATGGCTCATTAATGCATATGGGCATATTGAAAGATATTGTCAGTAATGATGTAATGTTGTAAATGTTATGTTGTGATATTGTTTAAAACCGTGTTGCAATGTATATCCTTTAGTATGTTTAGTTCATGGAAAATGTAGGTTTGTATTGTTAATTGATTAATTAATTAGGGTTAATTGTTCTGAGGGGAGGGGCTGGCCCTACAAAAGGAGCCTCTCTCCAGTCTCTAAGGGGGATTTTTTGGATTGAGCTGTGGATGGGGCAGCATTGTTGTTAAGCTGTCCCATAAGGTAGACGTTGATGGCAGTACTGTTGTTTTCTGTTCCGGAATCACTTGTAAATAAACACCTTTGCACAGAAGAACTTTTGCGGTTCCGCCATCTTTTTATTTTTATAGAGGTTAGGTTATCCAGTTTAGCCATCTGGCCTACTCTACGTGACAGAGAGACTGAAAAACAGCTTCTATCTCAAGGCCATCAGACTGTTAAACAGCCATCACTAACATTGAGTGGCTGCTGCCAACATACTGACTCAACTCCAGCCTCTTTAATAATGGAAAATTGATGTAATAAATGTATCACTAGCCACTTTTATATGTTTACATACACTACATTACTCATCTCATATGTATATACTGTACTCTATACCATCCACTGCATCTTGCCTATGCCATTCGGCCATCACTCATTCATATATTTTTTAATGTACATATTCTTATTCATTTCTTTCTTTACACTTGTGTGTATAAGGTAATTGTTGTGAAATTGTTAGGTTAGATTACTTGTTGGATATTACTGCATGGTCGGAACTAGAAGCACAAGCATTGGGCTACACTCGCATTAACATCTGCTAAACATGTGTATGTGACAAATACAATTTGATTTGATTTGATATTCAGCACCTCAGTCTTGGTCTTCAGACAAAACAGCACACTGCCAGCTCAAAGAACAGGGAGCTGTGAATGTGTCTGAGATGCTTCCCGCCCCTTGGATCCTCTCAACTAAAAAAAGAAACCTCATCAAAGTGCGACAAATCATGTTGGGTATTTAAGTGCACTTTGATCTGGGTGGCGGAGCTGCCGTTCCCTTGATCACTCGGAGGATATAAAAGAGCCATCTGGAAGGGCGGCGTCTGAGACAGCCAGGAAATAAATAAAGACCTGTCGGTATAGAGGTACATCAGACACATGCTAGGGATGCAGGGATACACACCTGGACACGTCTAGAGCAGCAGAGTAAGAGACAAACGAGAGCAGGAAATAAGGATCTGGTCACACAATGAACATTTTACTGCAGTGGGCTAAATGAGGGTCACACATAGTGTGGTAGTCTTAAACAAATCTAACTTGAAACAAAAGTATACACCTCACACACATGGTTATGGCTTAAAAGAAAGAAGACACCTGTACCATGTCTGATATAGAGTTGAGATGTATTCAATGTTGAGTTTGCATCCCAATATTACACTTTATGTACATCACAGAAGACTGAAATATAACAAAACTGTTTGACATAGAAACACCTGCTTTTAATAAAAATTGTAAAAAACTTTATTAATTATGAAAAATATTAATAACATTCCACCTATGAGGCCAAAGATAGTGCTTTGGTCACTGTCTGCAGGAAAGGGCACACATTCACTTATCAAGAAGGAAACTGTTTAGTATGTGTAAAAAAAAAAATACAGTTAGCTTACAATACAATTTCACATTACCTCTACTTTTATGAGCTGGAAAATAAATACTCTGAATCTGAAATGTAAAAATGAATTAAACTTTTAAACAAACAGAGGCACAGACAAATCCCTGCATCAACATCTCTAATCGTTCAGTTGGATATGGAGCCCATGCTATTCACTACTGTATTGGTCTGTTTGTCATTTGTTCAATTTCCTTTTGCCTCTTTCATTTTAGATGAGGGTGTAATCAGCCTTGAGAAGAGAACGTTGCAAGGCACTGCACATTGGAATGATTTCACACTAACAATGCACAGACTCAAATCAAAGCGACGTGGCTTCCGAAACGGAATGTCACCGTGTTAAAAACGTGAATTTTCCATTCTTTTTGCCACTTTCTTTTCGCTCCACTTGAAATGAGTACAATTGTCGGCTCAGCGGAGATTGTTGTTCTGATGAATAGTTTGCCATGTTTGGGGATTGATAACATTTAGTGCAATCCACACACGAGGGAGAGGATGAAAAATAGAAAAAGACAAATGGATTCAATTATTGAGCTTGTTTTGAATGTTTTTATGCAGCATTTTTGAATGTAGAAAATGTGCTGTATACAGTGGGGCAAAAAAAGTATTTAGTCAACCACCAATTGTACAAGTTCTCCCACTTAAAAAGATGAGAGAGGCCTGTAATTTTCATCAAAAGGTACACTTCAACTATGACAGACAAAATGAAAAAATAAATCCAGAAAATCACATTGTAGGATTTTTAATGAATTTATTTGCAAATTATGGTGGAAAATAAGTATTTGGTCACCTACAAACAAGCAAGATTTCTAGATCTCACAGACCTGTAACTTCTTCTTTAAGAGGCTCCTCTGTCCTCCACTCATTACCTGTATTAATGGCACCTGTTTGAACTTGTTATCTGTATAAAAGACACCTGTCCACAACCTCAAACAGTCACCCTCCAGACCAAAGAGCTGTCAAAGGACACCAGAAACAAAATTGTAGACCTGCACCAGGCTGGGAAGACTGAATCTGCAATAGGTAAGCAGCTTGGTTTGAAGAAATCAACTGTGGAAATCAACAATTATTAGGAAATGGAAGACATACAAGACCACTGATAATCTCCCTCGATCTGGGGCTCCACGCAAGATCTCACCCCGTGGGGTCAAAATGATCGCAAGAACGGTGAGCAAAAATCCCAGAACCCCACGGGGGGACCTAGTGAATGACCTGCAGAGAGCTGGGACCAAAGTAACAAAGCCTACCATCAGTAACACACTACGCCGCCAGGGACTCAAATCCCGCAGTGCCAGACGTGTCCCCCTGCTTAAGCCAGTATATGTCCAGGCCCGTCTGAAATTTGCTAGAGAGCATTTGGATGATCCAGGAGAAGATTGGGAGAATGTCATATGGTCAGATGAAACATTTTGGTAAAAACTCAACTCGTTGTGTTTGGAGGACAAAGAATGCAGAGTTGCATCCAAAGAACACCATACCTACTGTGATGCATGGGGGTGGAAACATCATGCTTTGGGGCTGTTTTTCTGCAAAGGGACCAGGACGACTGATCCATGTAAAGGAAAGAATGAATGGGGCCATGTATCGTGAGATTTTGAGTGAAACCCTCCTTCCATCAGCAAGGGCATTGAAGATGAAACGTGGCTGGGTCTTTCAGCATGACAATGATCCCAAACACACCACCCGGGCAACGAAGGAGTGGCTTCGTAAGAAGCATTTCAAGGTCCTGGAGTGGCCTAGCCAGTCTCCAGATCTCAACCCCATAGAAAATCTTTGGAGGGAGTTGAAAGTCTGTGTTGCCCAGCAACAGCCCCAAAACATCACTGCTCTAGAGGAGATCTGCATGGAGGAATGGCCCAAAATACCAGCAACAGTGTGTGAAAACCTTGTGAAGACTTACAGAAAACATTTGACCTCTGTCATTGCCAACAAAGGGTATATAACAAAGTATTGAGATAAACTTTTGTTATTGACCAAATACTTATTTTCCACCATAATTTGCAAATAAATTCATTAAAAATCCTACAATGTGATTTTCTGGACTTTTTTCCTTCTCATTTTGTCTGTCATAGTTGAAGTGTACCTATGATGAAAATTACAGGCATCTCTCATCTTTTTAAGTGGGAGAACTTGCACAATTGGTGGCTGACTAAATACGTTTTGCCCCACTGTAACTATGTGTTATATATCTATGATTAACTTGGCTCTTTTTGGCACTTCTCCTCCGACAACGTTACCTCCTGCTACCTTGGTGTAGTGGAGGGTAAACGCAGCTTGCCCACTTTCATTTGTGGAACCTTTTGTGGAAAAATGTTTTGGAAGTATAGGTAGTGTTACTTTTTCACTGCAACTGGTGAATCAGTTTACCCACATATTTTTGTAATACTATATCACTGTTAGCATATCCTCTATACCATTACAAACAACTTACTGCCCAGGGGTACAACTTCAGGAAGTACAAAAGACTTAAGTTACCCTATGAGAACATGCAGCAGTGTGATTCGCTACCGAGTCCAAACTCCTGGCTTAGCCAGTTCCATCATTAGCTAGAGACTACTCAAGACAGGAATAGACTGTTTTCCAGGCTCTATAAAAGTCAGATGCATCTCACCCCAGGAGTCAGCCATCCTTGACAAATGAGAACAAATAAATGTGTGTTGTTTGTCTCCTCAGTCCTATTTTGAGGGATGTTTACACGAAGTTCCCACAGCGTTTGTAAGAAAAATGCATTATCAGAGCTATGCAGACAAATGTTTTTGGAAATCGTCTTTGAGACTACCCTTTTCTTATCTCTAAGGGGTGAACAAACATCAGATGTACAGTATTTGCCAAATAATCCCAACAAATTACAGTGCAGTACCAGATGCTCATTAGCACTAGTCAACAGTACAGGCTTTCCCATTCAAACAGGTCAAAAATACAATGACTTTGTATCACTCGCCGTGAGTCATACCTACTGAGAGTGTAACTTTCTTTTGATTTGCCCCAGAACTTCCAGCCTTGAGCTCATAATTGTGGCAGTAGTCAGTCAGTCACTCATTACGGTGGCACCACCAATGAAAGGCACCTTGTTGCAGGACTCTTGGACTGTGGGGCGGGCCCGGCCAGCACGATGACCTGTCACATTAATGCAGCGCTGTCACTCAGGGCAAGTACAGAGATTCCTTTTTATTCTCCCATGGCCCCCTTGCTCCTAAAGTGGTGTCTGACACGCGCCACAATGTAAGCATTTCGCCTCGCTCTGACAAGACGATAATAAGAATTACTCGCCCCCTCCCCTGGACTGGAAGGCATTATGTGTTCTTCCAAGTTTAGAGGGCATAATTGATGATAATTACAGTGCATAGAACCAAACATCTCCAAAGGGATCTTGCATGTGCACAACTATGCCAGAATTCTTTTTACAAATGAACAGAAATAGAGAAAATGTTGGATTTGAATTATTCTTCTCTGCTGATATTTGTTTTATATCAAATGTGTGTTTATACCTACAGTATTACATTTACATTTTAGTCATTTAGCAGACGCTCTTATCCAGATCAAATAACAGTTAGTGCATTCATCTTAAGAAAGCTAAGTGGACAACCACATATCTCAGTCACGGTAGCACATTTTTTTCTCAATAAAGTAGTCAAATGAAAAGAGAGCAGCTGGGTGATCCATGTCTCCGTCTGGGGGCAGAAAGTCTAGGGACTGAAGGGCAGCATAGAGTGAGATGAACTCTGCGTTCTTGACTGCAGATCAGCAGTTCCAACCAAACATTGCAAGAGACCAGGAAATCCACATGGGTTGTGCTCGCAGGGTACACTAAATTAGAAGGGTTGCAGCCAAGGGGTGGGAAGCATGTGTAAAGCCTACAGGAAGAGGAGTAAACAGGTATTGAAAACACACACATAGTTGACAAAGCTACAAAAGACATTTGAGAATTTGACCCATACATTTGATAATCTGAACCATGTATTTAATCGCTTGGAAGGAAGAAAAGCTGCATTAATTTAACTTCCCACTAGTGCCTAAAATGCACTAGCGGGAAGTCTAAAGTAAAATATAGTTTTGTATGGGTCTTTATATTTTGTATGCCTCAGTGTAATGTGAATAGCATAAACAAACATAAAAAATATAGGTTATGTCAATGTGTAAATCACAACAAACTACAATCTCCCTTGATCAGTCTGACCACACACAGTATTGAAGCTTCCTTACTCTTTCTCATCTCTTTCTGATGAGGATAATATGTACACTGGGCAAAGATGTTTTGATCTCTCAGTAAGTGTACCTATAGCCCAACTTCCTTTTGATCGACAACATGGATAAAAACAGGCTAAAGAGGGGTTGTTCCATTAGTCTCCTTAGTAAACTCTCCTTCCAGACTCATATCAAACATCTCCAATCTAAAATCAAATCTAGAGTCGGCTTTCTATTCCGCAATAAAGCCTCCTTCACTCACGCCGCCAAACTTACCCTAGTAAAACTGACTATCCTACCGATCCTCGACTTTGGCGATGTCATCTACAAAATAGCTTCCAATACTCTACTCAGCAATCTGGATGCAGTTTATCACAGTGCCATCCATTTTGTTACTAAAGCACCTTATACCATCCACCACTGCGACCTGTATGCTCTAGTCGGCTGGCCATCGCTACATATTCGTCGCCAGACCCACTGGCTCCAGGTCATCTACAAGTCCATGCTAGGTAAAGCTCCGCCTTATCTCAGTTCACTGGTCACGATGGCAACACCCACCCGTAGCACGCGCTCCAGCAGGTGTATCTCACTGATCATCCCTAAAGCCAACACCTCATTTGGCCGCCTTTCGTTCCAGTTCTCTGCTGCCTGTGACTGGAACGAATTGCAAAAATCGCTGAAGCTGGAGACTTATCTCCCTCACCAACTTTAAACATCTGCTATCTGAGCAGCTAACCGATCGCTGCAGCTGTACATAGTCCATCGGTAAATAGCCCACCCAATTTGACCTACCTCATCCCCATACTGTTTATATTTATTTACTTTTCTGCTCTTTTGCACACCAATATCTCTACCTGTACATGACCATCTGATCATTTATCACTCCAGTGTTAATCTGCAAAATTGTAATTATCCGCCTACCTCCTCAAGCCTTTTGCACACAATGTATATAGACTCTCTTTTTTTTCTACTGTGTTATTGACTTGTTAATTGTTTACTCCATGTGTAACTCTGTGTTGTCTGTTCACACTGCTATGCTTTATCTTGGCCAGGTCGCAGTTGCAAATGAGAACTTGTTCTCAACTAGCCTACCTGGTTAAATAAAGGTGAAATAAAATAAATAAAATAAATTTAAAAAATGAAAGCTACCAAGTAGCAGTGTTCTCTGGAGTGAGGTCCTTTACTTTACTAAAACCCCTGTTAGCATTTTGATGCATCGATAGTCAGCGTTGGCTAATAGCTCCACATTGGCCTATTGATGCAACATGTCATTAAAGCTTTGTCATTTCCTGAGCGTCTGATAGTTCCTGGCATTCACTCAGCAGGACTGCTGTTAGAAGAGGACTTGGAGGAGAGAGGACTGGAATAACGACAGCAAACCACCTGCTACATCAGCTACAATTTAGGGGAAATTGCAGAGAATAAACTCATTGGGCCCTCAGATTGTTAATATTGACGAGGTAGACGCCAGGGGAAAGGAGTGTTTTATCTAAATGATAAAGATACAATAGGGACGTGGCACGCTATGTCACCTGATGCTGTTCTCTCCAATAGGATGAGAAACAATCCAACAAGCGGCCGTCTATTTCCGATCTGGTGATTTCAATAAATGATTTCATAAAATATGATTCCAAATGCATCTGCTGTTTGAATACAGTAAATCTGTGTTATGTCAAAACAGAGATTAGAATGCACTGCACACTGATTCACCAATGTCCAGGACCTATTACTGATCTCACTGTTTTACTGATTACTGATCTCACCTATCTCACTCTTACTGACAGCTATGGCTGCTTCGCTGTTGTCTGTGCCCAATAATGTTTGTACCATGTTGTGTACTGCTACCATGTTGTGCTGCTGCCATATTATGTTGCTACCATGTTGTTGTCATGTGTTGCTGCCATGCTATATTGTTGTTGTCAATGACGTGCATACTGGGAGCGGAGTCAGATGCAGGAGAGCAGAGAGTTGTGAATAGGCAAAAAAATGTGTTTAGGCAGGAGAAACCAAAAGATGGACGCCACTGCGTCGAAACCTCCATCCAATATGCCAAAGTGCAAAAACGCGCAAACAGTCACAATAATAAAGTACAAACAAATAAACATACCTTGTGAATAATATATTGGGGAAAAACACACACCGGAAAATAGCAGTCAAAAATTACACGTAGCATGAAACAATCACACACAAAGACATGAGGGGGAACAGAGGAATAAATACATGTAGTGTGATTGGGGAATGAAAACCAGGTGTGCAGGGAACAAGACAAAACAAATGGATAAATGAAAAATGGAGCAGCGATGGCTAGAAAGGCGGTGACGTCGACCACCGCCCAAACAAAGAGGAGCCAACCTCGGCGCAAGTCGTGACAGTACCCACCCTTTGACGCGCGGCTCAAGCGGCGTGCCGACACCGGCCACGGGGATAACCCGGAGGGCGAGGAGCAGGGCGATCCGGCCGGCGACGGTGGAGTTACCGCAGCAGTTCAAGGTCCAACACAACCGCCACCGGAACCCAGCACCTCTCCTCCGGACTGTACCCCTCCCACTCCACGAGGTAATGAAGGCCCCTCGCCCGACGCCTTGAATCCAGGATGGAACGGACAGAGTACGCCGGGGCCCCCTCGATGTCCAGAGGGGGCGGAGGAACCTCTCGCACCTCAGACTCCTGGAGCGGACCAGCCACCACCGGCCTGAGGAGAGACACTTGGATCGAGGGGTTAATATGGTAATCGGGGGGAAGCTGTAACCTGTAACATACCTCGTTCACTCTCCTCGGGATATTGAACGGCCCCACAAACCGCGGGCCCAGCTTCCGGCAGGGCAGACAGAGGGGCAGGTTTCGGGTCGAGAGCCAGACCCTGTCCCCCGGTGCGAACACCGGGGCCTCGCTGCGGTGACGGGCCATGCTGGTCTTTTGGCGCAGCGCGGCCTGCTGGAGGTGACCATGGGTGGCTTCCCATGTCTCCTCCGCGCGCCTGAACCAATCGCCCACCGCAGGAGCCTCAGTCTGACTCTGATGCCACGGTGCCAGAACTGGCTGGTACCCCAATACACACTGAAAGGGGGATAGGTTAGTGGAGGAGTGGCAGAGCGAGTTCTGCGCCATCTCTGGCCAGGGCACGAACGCCGCCCACTCCCCCGGCCGGTCCTGGCAATAGGACCGCAGAAACCTGCCCACATCCTGGTTGACTCTTTCCACCTGCCCATTACTCTCGGGGTGGAAATCCGAGGTGAGGCTGATTGAGAACCCCAGACGCTACATGAACGCCCTCCAGACTTTCGAAGTGAACTGGGGACCTCGATCAGACACTATATCCTCAGGCACCCCGTAGTGCCGGAAGACGTGTGTAAACAGGGCCTCTGCAATTTGTAGGACCGTAGGGAGACCGGGCAGAGGGAGGAGAGAACAGGACTTAGAGAAATGATCCACAACGACCAGGATCGTGGTGTTTCCCTGTGAGGGAGGAAGATCCGTTAGAAAATTCCCCGACAGGTGGGACCAAGGCTGTTGTGGAACGGATAAGGGATGTAGCTTACCTCTGGTCAGGTGTCTAGAAGCCTTGCACTGGGCGCACACCGAGCAGGAGGAAACATATACCCTCACGTCCCGAGCCAAGGTGGGCCACCAGTACTTCCCAGTCTGACAGCGCACAGTCCGACCGATCCCCGGATGACCAGAGGAGGGTGATGTGTGGGCCGAATAGATCAACTGGTAATGGACAGCCGACAGAACGTACTGATGCCCGAAGGGACACTGGAGTGGAGCGTGCTCTGTATGCAACGCCTGCTCGATGTCCGAGTCCAGCTCCCACACGACCGGCGCTACCAAGCAGGAGGCCGGGAGAATGGGAGTCTGATCCATGGACCGCTCCTCTGTGTCATATAGCCGGGACAGTGCGTCTGCCTTCACATTCTGGGAACCTGGTCTGTAGGACAGGGTAAACACAAAAAGGGTAAAGAACATGGCCCACCTTGCCTGATGACAATTTAGTCTCCTAGCTGCCCGGATGTACTCCAGGTTGCGGTGGTCAGTCCAGATGGCAAAAGGGTGTTTAGCCCCCTCAAGCCAATGTCTCCATGCCTTCAAAGCCTTAACCACAGCCAACAGCTCCCGGTCCCCCACATCATAGTTCCGCTCCGCTGGGCTGAGCTTCTTCAAGAAGAAAGCACAGTGGCGGACCTTCGGTGGCGTGCCCGAGCGCTGAGAGAGCATGGCTCCTATACCAGCCTCGGACGTGTCCACCGCCACTATGAACGCCAAAGAGGGATCCGGATGGGCCAGCACGGGAACCGAGGTAAACAGAGCTCTTAGGTGCCCAAAAGCCCTGTCCGCCTCAACCGACCACTGCAGACGTACATGACCCCCCCTTCAGCAGTGAGGTAATGGGAACAGCCACCTGGCCAAAACCCTGGATAAATCTCCGGTAGTATTTGGCAAGCCCCAAAAAAATCGCTGCACATCCTTTTCCATGGTGGGAGTCGGCCAATTACGCACGGCTGCCATGCGGTCACTCTCCATCTCCACCCCGGTTGTGGAAATGCGATACCTTAGGAAAAAGACAGCCTGCTGAAAGAACAGGCATTTCTCAGCGTTGACGTACAGGTCATGCTCCAACAGTCTCCCAAGTACCTTGTACACCAAGGACACATGCTCGGCGCGGTGCGTGTAGCGGAATATATCAGAATGTCATCGATATACACCACTACATCCTGCCCGTGCAGGTCCCTGAAAATCTGTCTACAAAGGATTGGAAGACTGATGGAGCAATCATCAACCCGTACGGCATGAAGAGGTACTCATAATGCCCTGAGGTGGTACGAAACGCCATCTTCCACTTGTCTCCTTCCCGGATATGCACCAGGTTATACGCACTCCTGAGATCCAGTTTAGTGAAGAAGCGCACCCCGTGCATTGACTCAATAGCCATGGCGATAAGAGGTAGCGGGTAACTGTACCTCACAGTGATCTGATTTAGGCCTCGGTAGTCAATACACGGGTGCAGACCTCCATCCTTCTTCTTCACAAAAAAGAAACTCGAGGGGGCGGGTGAAGTGGAGGACCGAATGTACCCCAGATGCAGGGATTCAGAGACATATGTCACCATAGCCACCGACTCCGCTTGCGACAGGGGATACACGTGACTCCTGGGAAGTGCAGCATCTACCAGGAGATTTATCACACAATCCCTCCGTTGATGAGGTGGTAATTGGGTCGCCTTATTTTTAGAGAAGGTGAGAGCCAAATCAGCATATTCTGGGGGAATGCGCACGGTGGAGACCTGGTCTGGACTTTCCACTGTGGTAGCACCAACGGAAACCCCTACACACCTCCCCAGGCATTCTCGCGACCACCCCGTGAGAGCCCTCTGTTGCCAGGAAATGGTGGGGTTATGACGAGCCAACCAGGGAAGGCCTAGTACAACGGGAAATGCAGGAGAGTCAATGAGGACGACACTGATTCTCTACTCGTGACCCCCCTGCGTCTCCATGGCCAGGGAGATGTTGGCCTCCCTGATTAACCCAGACCCTAAAGGTCGACTATCCAGAGCTTGTACTGGGAAAGGTCTAACCACAGGAATAATGGGGATCCCTAAACTAAAAGGGCTAACGCTCTGTCGATAAAGTTCCCAGCTGCGCCTGAATCGACGAGCGCCTTATGCTGGGAATGCGGGGGAAAACTCAGGAAAAGAAACAGGTACAAACAGCTGACCAACAGAGGATTCTGGATGAGAGTGGTGCAGACTCACCTGGGGTGACGCCAGAGTGCCCCCAGAGGGACCAACCCGGCACCGACCGGCAGTGTGCCCTCTGTGGCCACAGATGGTGCAAGTGAAGGCCCCTCCTCCAGCCTCCCTACGCGCAGCCCCTCCCAGCTCGATGGGCACCGGAGCAGGAGTGCTGGAAGATGGAACCAACAGAGCCCCCTCTGGATGTCCGAGGGTAACCAGCAGGTTATCCAACTGGATCCAACTGGATTATCCCTGCAGGCCAACTCCCGTCGGACGTCCTCGCACAATGAGGGCCCTGTCATTCCATCCTGCTCCGGCGGCCAAGGTCCGGAATTCCAGTGCAAACTCCTGTGCGCTCCTCGTCCCCTGCCTCAAATGGAAGAGTCGCTCCTCCGCCACTCTCCCTTCGGGTGGATGGTCGAAGACGGCCCGGAAGCGGCAGGGGAACTCCTCGAAGTGGTCCAACACCACGTCTCCTTCTCCCCATACGGTGTTTGCCCACTCCAGAGCTCTCCCCGAGAGGCATGAGACGAGGGCGGACACTCGCTCCTTTCCCGAGGGAGCTGGGTGAATGGTGGCCAGGTATAAGTCCAGTTGTAGGTGGAACTCCTGACACTGTGCTGCAGTCCCGTCATACTCCCTGGGAAGGGAGAGACGCATCCCACTGGAACTGGATCCGGACGGGACGGGTAGAGGTGACCCCAATTGCGCTGGTCGAGGCGCTGCCCAGCGGTCCATGGTCTAGACAACACGATCCATCATGGCACCGAGTTGGTGCAGCATTGCTGAGTGTTCCTGGACACGCTCCTCGACTCCTCTGACCGGGGTACCTGCTCCTGCTAACTCCATGGTGGGTGTGAGATTCTGTCAGGTGTGTGCATACTGGTAGTGGAGTCAGGTGCAGGAGAGCAGAGAGTTGTGAACAGGCGCACACTTTATTTAGGCAGGAGAAACCAACAGACAGACGTCACTGCCTTGCCTGGTTCACCAACTACTTTGCAGACAGAGTTCAGTGTGTCAAATCGGAGGGCATGCTGTCCGGTCCTCTGGCAGTCTCTATGGGGGTGCCACAGGGTTCAATTCTCGGGCCAACTCTTTTCTCTGTATATATCAATGATGTTGCTCTTGCTGCGGGCGATTCCCTGATCCACCTCTACGCAGACGACACCATTCTGTATACTTCCGGCCCATGGACACTGTGCTATCTAACCTCCAAACGAGCTTCAATGCCATACAACACTCGTTCCGTGGCCTCCAACTGCTCTTAAACGCTAGTAAAACCAAATGCTTGCTTTTCAACCGTTCGCTGCCTGCACCCGCACGCCCGACTAGCATCACCACCCTGGATGGTTCCGACCTAGAATATGTGGACATCTATAAGTACCTAGGTGTCTGGCTAGACTGTAAACTCTCCTTCCAGACTCATATCAAACATCTCCAATCTAAAATCAAATCTAGTCTGCTTTCTATTCCGCAACAAAGCCTCCTTCACTCACGCCGCCAAACTTACCCTAGTAAAACTGACTATCCTACCGATCCTCGACTTCAGCGATGTCATCTACAAAATAGATAGACAAAACATCTACAAAATAGCTTCCAACACTCTACTCAGCAAAAAGTTTATCACAGTGCCATCCGTTTTGTTACTAAAGCACCTTATACCACCCACCACTGTG
The DNA here is from genome assembly GCF_018296145.1 of Oncorhynchus tshawytscha. Taxonomy (NCBI): domain Eukaryota; kingdom Metazoa; phylum Chordata; class Actinopteri; order Salmoniformes; family Salmonidae; genus Oncorhynchus; species Oncorhynchus tshawytscha. The sequence continues at coordinate 20,087,685 of NC_056445.1, forward strand.
ACCTGTATGCTCTAGTCGGCTGGCTCTCGCTACATATTCGTCGCCAGACCCACTGGCTCCAGGTCATCTACAAGTCCATGCTAGGTAAAAGCTCCGCCTTATCTCAGTTCACTGGTCACGATGGCAACACCCACCCGTAGCACGCGCTCCAGCAGGTGTATCTCACTGATCATCCCTAAAGCCAACACCTCATTTGGCCGCCTTTCGTTCCAGTTCTCTGCTGCCTGTGACTGGAACGAATTGCAAAAATCGCTGAAGTTGGAGACTTTTATCTCCCTCACCAACTTCAAACATCTGCTATCTGAGCAGCTAACCGATCGCTGCAGCTGTACATAGTCTATCGGTAAATAGCCCACCCAATTTTACCTACCTCTTCCCCATACTGTTTATATTTATTTACTTTTCTGCTCTTTTGCACACCAATATCTCTACCTGTACATGACCATCTGATCATTTATCACTCCAGTGTTAATCTGCAAAATTGTAATTATTCGCCTACCTCCTCATGCCTTTTGCACACAATGTATATAGACTCTCTTTTTTTCTACTGTGTTATTGACTTGTTAATTGTTTACTCCATGTGTAACTCTGTGTTGTTGTCTGTTCACACTGCTATGCTTTATCTTGGCCAGGTCGCAGTTGCAAATGAGAACTTGTTCTCAACTAGCCTACCTGGTTAAATAAAGGTGAAATAAAATAAATAAAAAACTGCGTCGAAACCTCCATCCAATATGCCAAAGTGCAAAAACGCGCAAACAGTCACAATAATAAAGTACAAACAAATAAACATACCTTGTGAATAATATATTGGGGAAAAACACACACCGGAAAATAGCAGTCAAAAATGACACGTAGCATGAAACAATCACACACAAAGACATGAGGGGGAACAGAGGAATACATACATGTAGTGTGATTGGGGAATGAAAACCAGGTGTGCAGGGAACAAGACAAAACAAATGGATAAATGAAAAATGGAGCGGCGATGGCTAGAAAGCCGGTGACATCGACCACGGAACGCTGCCCGGACAAGGAGAGGAGCCGACCTCGGCGGAAGTCATGACAGTTGTCTTAGGTCTATATGTCATGTTGTGTTGTCTCTTGTCGTGATGTGTTTTGTCCTATATTTTTATTTGATTTATTTGTATTTTTAATCCCAGCCCCCGTCCCCGCAGGAGCCCTTTTTCCTTTCGGTAGGCAGTCATTGTAAAAAATGATTTGTTCTTAACTGACTTGCCTAGTTAAAAAAAGGTATTATATAAGATAACTATTATATATTACTGTATATAAGAGGCAAAAGCTAGTAATGACTCTTCAACAATACAAAGCTCTCTATATTGTGCAAAAAAAATCATTATTCTGGATGTACTCTGTGGTGGACGGCTGTTTGATTGACCAGTGAAACGGGACTACAGAGGGTGAAAGGTGAACTGATAAATGACATTGGAGCAGTGACAGACACCTGGCAGCCTGCCCTCTTTTCTCAATTAGAAGAACCATTGTCAAAAAACAGAACTCTACAGTGACATTATTATAACTGTGTTTTTTCTAACTTGTTTTATTATTGGAAGACATTGACATCACTTTATTTTTGTCCCCCACGATGAGGAGGGGAGGGGGATCTGTGTATATGTCTGTCTTTTTGTTTTTTTTATGTGTACGTATATGATGATTGCTCTGTGTTATTGTTGGTTTGGTCTGTATGGAAAATGTCAAATCAAATGTTTGAAAGAAAGGACCATCACAGGTAAAAGGGTTGATGATGGTTGATGCCAGACTGTTATATAAAGCCATCCCATTAAAACCCAACCAGCGTTTTATAGACGGCACTTGGGAATGGCAATTCTCAATGATCCGAGTTACGACCATCTTATATAACATGGTGTTTTGCACGGTAGTCATGACAACACAAAAGTAACAGAAGCAGGTATTTTGTTTCATTGCTGTTATTGCACTAATTTTTATTATTGCAATCATGTGATATAATTCTGTATCTTGACATGTACCTTGAAGGCGGCTTAGTCTTTTCCCTGACTGTTTCCCTACTTTATTACTATCCCAGGTGTCAGTGCAATATGAATGATCTAGTCCACAAGGGTAGATATACACTGCCTTCAGAAAGTATTCACGCCCCTCGACTTTTTCAACACTTTTTAATGTTACAGCCTGAATTTAAAATGGATTAAATTGAGGTTTTTTTTGGTCATTGGCCTATACACAATACCCATAATGTCCAAGTGTTTTAAGAAATTTTTACAAATTAATTAAAAATGAAAAGCTGAAATGTCTTGAGTCAATAATTATTCAAATCCTTTGTTATGGCAAGCCTAATTAGTTTCGGGAGTAAAAATGTACTTAAAATGTACTTAAGTCACATAATAAGTTGTATGGTCTCACAATTATCTGTAAGGTCCCTCAGTCGAGCAGTGAATTTCAAACAAAGATTCAACCACAAAGACCAGGGAGGTTTTCCAATACCTTGCTAAGAAGGGCACCTATTGGTAGATAGATCAACATAAAAAAGCAGACATTGAATATCCTTTTGAGCATGGTGAAGTTATTCATTACTCTTTGGATGGTGTATCAATGCACCCAGTCACTACAAAGATACAGGCATCCTTCCTAACTCAGTTGCCGGAGAGGAATGAAACCGCTCAGGGATTTCACCATGAGGCTAATGGGGACTTTAAAACAGTTACATAGTTTAATGGCTGTGATGTGAGAAAACTGAAGATGTATCAAAACGATTGTAGTTACTCCACAATACTAACCTAACTGTCAGAGTGAAAAGAAGGAAGCCTGTACAGAATAAAATATTCCAAAACATGCATCCTGTTTGCAACAAGGCACTAAAGTAATACTGCAATTCATTTTTTGTCCTGAATACAAAGTGTTATGTTTGGGGCAAATCCAATACAACACATTACACATTACTGAGTACCACTCTCCTTATTTTCAAGCACAGTGGTGGCTGCATCATGTTATGGGTATGCTTGTATCGTTAAGGACTGAGGAGTTTTTCAGGCAAAATCCTAGAGAAAAACCTGGTTCAGTCTGCTCTCCATCAGACACTGGGAGATTAATTAACCTTTCAGCAGGACAATAACCTAAAACTCAAGGCCAAATCTACACTGGAGTTGCTTACCAAGAAGACAGTGAATGTTCCCAAATGGTGGAGTTACAGTTTTGATTTAAATCTACTCGAAAATCTATGGCAAGACCTGAAAATGGTTGTCTAGCAATGATCAACAAGCAATTTGACAGATCTTGAAGAATTTTAAAAAGAATAATGGTCAAATGTTGCACAATCCAGATGTGGAAACCTCTTAAAGATTCTTAAAGACCCAAGAAAGACCTACAGTTGTAATCGCTGCCAAAGACTCGGGGGTGTGAATACTTATGTAAATGAGCTATTTCTCTATATAATTAAAAAAATATATGTAATAACTTTGTCATTATGGGGTATTGTGTGCAGATGGGTGAAAACAAATATAGATATTTCATCCATTTGAAATAACAACTAAATGTGTATGAATACTTTCTGAAGGCAGTGTAAATATAATATTCAGACTGGCAGACACAGGCTCATCAGTAGGAGAGACAGACACACCGCTGTTATCTGCTGAGGGATTTCCCCTGATTGCAGCTTATCTAGAACACAGCGTATTGATTTCCTATTAACACGACTCTCATATCCGTGGAAAGAGGCTGCTAGGCCTGATGATAAGATGGGGAAAGGTGGTGGTTAAGGAGGCGGACCGAAGTTATTAACTTCTTATTTCACCTGTATTCACACATTATCTTGTTTTTGGACAGTAATTGCTTCAATCTTGTATTTGTAATAAGCTTTGACAAAGATTTTATTGTACTTTTTGTATTTCTGAAGTTACATTTCAATATACATATATCATCCAGTGGATGGAAGCAACAAGAAAAAACTGAACCGAGGGGCCTGTGGAGCTGTCAGTGTCAACCACGGCTGTTGAAACTCTTTTCTTCCACCAGCAATCACAGGGAGGAAAGATGAAATGCTGTGACCCAAACGTATTGATATAAGTGGCCCAAAATAGATGTTTTACCCCGCGGACAAGAGCACACTGAAATCAACTTTCATTACACTTCCCACCACACTGATTTGCTTTGACACGAGCATCCAGTCCCATGAATAACCACGACATGTTAATTCATGTTTACTCTGGCGATGGGGATTCTGAACTACACGTCTTCAGAATGAGAGCTGCTCAAGTCTCAGCAGGGTGCCACGTATGGGCATTTGGAGACAGCAACAGAAACTGGCGGAACATTTTATAGTTGATTATGCACTGAATGCGGTTGTTATTAATTAAAGTATTCTCCTGTGTTGTGTACATTGGGGATAGGGTCTGGGATCAAATGGCATCCTGTGGTGAACAGGACCCCCATTAGAGAACCCAAACTATTTACTAGAAACAATTAAGAACATTTTATATAGAAAAAAAACAAATCTCTTCCTCCAATTCATCAAGCTAGCTGCAGTATAGGTCATAATGTGCTACTATCCTAACTCCTAATTAAACTCTTGTTCTCTCTAAACAGTGTTTGGCCGTGACGCACACAGGCTTCTCTCTAGAGACCTCATCAGCCAAGGGAAAGACACGATGCCACCTGGCTGGTGTTCTGTGTACCCGTGTGCCTGAGCTATCCTGTTGCCTTGTCTCACAGTCAGTGCTTCACTAAAGCCTGTCTGAGAATGTGTCTGAGAATAGTAATTAAGGGACGTGGGAGGCCTTTTTTGTTCCTGTTGTTTAAATTGTAAACCTGAGCCATCACGGCCATTACTGTGTTATAACCGGCACAACAGGTGCAGTTTGGTGGTACACTCCTGTCACCGGCAAGTGATGATAACAGGATGGAGCTGGGATCAGAGCCCTCCACTTGTTGGGTTGATTTACATGCCGTGCAGAGATGGCGAGGCGGCGTGAATCACCGGGAGAGACAGTGAGAGGACACGGTGGGAGGACATGAACGTGACTCTTAATGCAGCTGTTCATCGAGCTCATCGATTCTCGGAGAGTTACAGCTCACCTCCCGGCAGCTCACTTATCCACAAATGTCCGCAGCAACAGCTGTGCTGGGAAAAACATCCCGAAAACACCACAAGCATGCAGAAAAACTGACGCTGGCACAAAAGATTCCAATGGATCCACACACTACTTACTGGGCTTAGCTAACAATGACTAGTGGATGGATAGCAATTATTCACTAATGGAAAACTATTTCTAAATGCAACTTTATCATGATGCATAACACCCACAAGTCGTACCCTGCATACCACAAGATACAGATATTTCAAAAATCATTTCTACTACAGGTTGCTATTCCTGAGCAAATCCCCTTGGGTCCTCTTCACCCCAGAGTTCTAACTGCTTCCCTGCATAGGGGTCCATTCATTGACGAGGCAGCCAGGTCAGTGGGCTGTGTTAGCCCTGCCTTGTTCGGCTAACACCTGCGCTAGCCGAGCAGACAGCTGATGTCAGACAGCCGGTATTGCAGAGGAGCTGTGTTTTCTATGAATGAGCTGCCAGACTCCCACTCCTCTAAAGTGATGAGTCATCCATTGGCCCTGTGTCCTACAGTTTGTCCGTGGGCTCAGCTGACAGACCGCTGTTAGGTGTAATGAAATGGGTTTATATTTAGTGTACCCCCACATGCCAGGGCGCACACACACACAAACCAGAGGAGCTGGTGGGAGGGGCTATAGGATGAGAATAGTAACGGCTGGAATGGAATCAATAGAATGGTAACAAACACTTCAAACACATGTTTGACTTTGTTCCTGTCACGTGTGCTCCCTCTCCGGCCTCTAGGTCACCAGGCTCGTTATGGCGCACACCTGTCACCATCGTTATACTCATCACTCACCTGGACTCCATCACTTCTTTGATTACCTTCCCTATGTATGTCACTCCCTTTGGTTCCTTCCCCAGGCGTCATTGTTTCTGTTTCATGTCTGTGTGTTGTTCATGTGTCTTGTTTTGAATTATGTCTCATTTAGTTATTAAAACACTCACTCCCTGAACTTGCTTCCATACTCTCAGCTCACATCGTTACATTTCCATTGATTCCTTTCCATTCCAGCCATTATAATGAGCCTGTCCTCCTATAGCTCCTCCCACCAGCCTCCTCTGCTACATACACATCTACAAAAGTAGAAACAATGCAACAACACAACGTGCACTACATCCTCAGAGGTTTTAGGTCACTGCCTTAATGAATGAGCTTAACCAAAAAATGCTCAATTCAGAATCTCTGGAACAGAATGTACTGTGCATCTGTTTAGTTTGCCACTTAAGTACCCCTCATTTGTGCACTTACACTGAGACTCACAGAGTGCTAAGTACTGTGTTAAAGCAGTTAGAGATTTTGCGTAAAGTTCACAGGGATTATCCATCATAGACTGGGTACACACATGAGATCATCCCTATCATCATGCACATTATAAAGCCTCACTGTCTGCTCGGTTGAATTATAGCAGTACATTATTTCCCCCACCTGCAATACAAAGCCGGCTAACACTCCACTTGAATGTCCTCTGAAAGGCCTATGATGAGTTGGGGAAGTGGTCCTAATGGTATGCATGCTGGAGGAGTGACACCGGCTCTTTAAATGGCCAGAAAACTCAGAGGAGACTAGGGAGGCGTGGAGATGAATGTCCCTGTCGGAGGGGCTATCTTCTTCATACCGCTGGCTGGTAGCAGGTCCCACCTCAATTTGGAGCTGGGTGGAGATAAGCCCTAATGACACTGTCTCCCGGGCAGACTATTTATCCACAGGCTAGAGAGAAGCCCCTCTGGCACACACTGTTTGTGTCACTGCAGTATTTCTGTCTGTGTGTGTATAATGTACAATAAACCTTACATCCAGGTAACAACCCAACCCCATATACCTACCTCACAAGTCTCCTGATTAGTCACAATAATCTAGCAAATATAATTAGCCAGATAAGATTGTTACCTCAGTGTCTCCCTGTGGTTCTCCTAATAGCAACTAGTGGGCTCAAATCAAGCCTATATTGAGGATTCCATACACAGAGGAATGTGTGTGAGTACTTCAAACACAGGTTATTTGATTTGGGTTCAACTCGAGAAAATGTGTGTCTTTCCAAATCCACTGTAAAGAGTGGCTCCTTAGTGGATTCAGCCCACTGTTCAGTGGTTGTTGGGTCTCCATAGAGATGAAAAGATAGACTTATAAACGGCAAATGAAAGAGGGCATAGCTCAGACACATGCTGTGATCACAAGGTGTTTGAAGCTTCTCTCCTTCACCCACATTTCAATCTCTGTCCATTTTAAATCGATGAGGCTACTTACTCTTAAAATCACTATAGGCCTGCTGATGTGTCCTTTAGTCTACCAGGGATAGTATGTACCACATTCCCCTTGAAATAACAGTTGAGTCACAGATGCAATAACACATCGGCTGTGTGAGTGGCACAGCTCATAATACTTTGTGTCTGAAATGTGGTGGGTAGCCCTGACTTTCTGAGATGCTTTCCTCACTTTACCTTTTCACCAGAGGACACAGACAGACAATAGTCTCTTCTATTGCGCTAGGTGGTTGTTATGCACACTTAGCTCGACAGAAACATTGGTACAGACTGAAAAGTTCTGTTATTATAAGTTGCTTAACCAACTAAAAGTTGCGCTTTTGTAAACAAAAGGCTTCCACGGATATTTAGCGCCAGCTCCCGATCCCCAGGAGCAGATGTGTTATTTCTCAATCAGTAACTACTTACAGGCTATCTAATCATGACTCCATTTAACCAATTAAAGGCCACTTTCCATTACTGACAATGGTAATCATTTAAAGGCAGCGAGCAAAACCTGCAACACACAGGCCCTTAATGAACCTACAGGTGGATGTCTACAGTACAGTGGCATATGGCATCACCACAGCATCATGTCCTTTCAACCACCCGCCAACCTTCTCTTTCTAAGTCTAATCATGGATCAAGTCCACATTTAGAAAACAGATTTCCTGTTCATAACTAGTATCAACTAAATCCTTGTGATTCTCTGTGTGATCAAGAGATAGCCCTGCCTTATGACAAGGGCAGTGTGTGTGTTGTATATGAGTGTGTTGTGTGGTGTTGTGTGTGTGTGTGTGTATGTATGTGAGAGAGTGACAGCTGTCAGTCACTGTGTGCCCAGAGTGTCCTAAGGCCTCCGCTGGGCCATAATGAGCAGGTGACCCTGCAGCTGCTGTCACTCCTCACACACACACACACACACACACACACACAGACACACACATGGATGCATGCTCGCACATACAAATCTAGCCTCTAATCACACAAACAGGGTCACATTTCAAGAGTGTATGTGCATTCCAACACACTAACAGGAACATTTTAGGATTTGAAATGCTAACTGATGCAGAATAGCTCTGGATAGAGCTATATTGTTTTGAAAATGCTCTTGAACAAGCATGCAAACTTTTGATTGGGAACCATTTATCATCATGTCAGTTGATGTGAGAATAATTGTTGAGCTAGTGTATAAGACAGTACATTTAATTTCTCATTATCCGTAATGGGCGAAAATAAATGACTATAGTGTACAAATAATTAGCAGTTACAGCTTGTCAGTTGAACCCAAATACTACATGCATAATCCTTTAACCTAAACAAAGCACCTATAAATCATCATAATACATAACAAAATTCAGCGACAATGGATGTTCATTCCATGAATTCAATGCTCACACACATCCCCACATGGACTTGCTTGCTGACGGAGAGGCTAACTCAAACTGAATCTAGTAAGTAGATCAACTCCCTCTGAACTGATCCTGTCTGAGCTGTAGTCAGTCCAGACGTTTCTACACTTCCATCAATATCAACTTCCAGCCCTTTCAGCCGAGTGGGGAGGGAGGGGCCCTGATTGCAGAGTTGCCCTACCGCACTGTCTCTATGGAAACCTGTTGGCATATAGCAACGCCTGGAAGGCTTTCATTTGTTCTTACGGTTACAAGCAGCTCTCGGCAATAGTGAGGCCAGCCTAAACGACAATCAAAACCGCCCAGCAGAAATATTGTCCCCTATTGCATTTCCTGTTATTATGACACAGCTTTCATTTCAGTTCATTGATTTGTTGCCAAGTGACAATTTGATTGTTTTTCAGAATAGTTCAGAAGTTGGGGGGAGAATTGCCAGTAGAAGCAGGTAATTGTGAAGCACAGAGATAAGGGTTCACAAGGGTAGAGGAAAATGGGAGGGAAGGAAACCTCTTATGGATGAGGTATGTACAGTACTTGTTACGTCAATGAGTGCCAAGTTATGCATCCTATAGACCGTGTAAAGAAAAGGTACAGTTGAAGTCAGAAGTTTACATACACCTTAGACAAATACATTTAAACTCAGTTTTTCACAATTCCTGATATTTAATCCTGGTAAAAATTCCCTGTCTTAGGTCAGTTAGTATCACCACTTTACTTTAAGAATGTGAAATATCAGAATAATAGTAGAGATAATGATTCATTTCAGCTTTCACTTCTTTCATCACATTCCCAGTGGGTCAGACGTTTACATACACTCAATTAGTATTTGGTAGCATTGCCTTTAAATTGTTTAACTTGGGTCAAACATTTCAGGTAGCCTTCTACAAGCTTCCCACAATAAGTGAATTTTGGCCCATTCCTCCTGACAGAGCTGGTGTAACTGAGTCAGGTTTGCAGGCCTCCGTGCTCGCACATGCTTTTTCAGTTCTGCCCACAAATTTTCTATGGGAATGAGGTCAGGGCTTTATGATGGCCACTCCAATACCTTGACTTTGTTGTCCTGAAGCCATTTTGCCACAACTTTGGAAGTATGCTTGGGCTCATTGTCAATTTGGAAGACCCATTTCCGACCAAGCTTTAACTGATGTCTTGAGATGTTGCTTCAATATAGCCACAATTTCCCCCCTCATGATGCCATGTATTTTGTGAAGTGCACCAGTGCCTCCTGCAGACAAGGACCCCCACAACATGATGCTGCCACCCCCGTGCTTCACGGTTGGGATGGTGTTCTTCGGCTTGCAAGCATCCCCCTTTTTCCTCCAAACATAACGATGGTCATTATCGCCAAACAGTTCTATTTTTGTTTCATCAGACCAGAGGACATTTCTCCAAAAAGTACAATTTTTGTCCCTATGTGCAGTTGCAAACCGTTGTCTAGCTTTTTTATGGCGGTTTTGGAGCAGTGGCTTCTTCCTTGCTGAGCGGCATTTCACGTTATGTTGATATAGGCATCTTTTTACTGTGGATATAGATACTTTTGTACCTGTTTCCTCCAGCATCTTCACAAGGTCCTTCCCTGTTGTTCTGGGATTGATTTCCACTTTTCGCACCAAAGTACGTTCATCTCTAGGAGACAGAACGCATCTCCTTCCTGAGCGGTATTACGGCTGCATGGTCCCATGGTGTTTATACTTGCGTACTATTGTTTGTACAGACGAACGTGGTACCTTCAGGCGTTTGGAAATTGCTCCCAAGGATGAACCAGACTAGTGGAGATCTACAATTTTTTTTCTGGGGTCTTAGCTGATTTCTTTTGATTTTCCCATGATGTCAAGCAAAGAGGCACTATTTTTGAAGGTAGACCTTGAAATACAGCCACAGGTACACATCCAATTGACTCAAATTATGTCAATTAGTTCATCAGATGCTTCTAAAGCCATGACATCATTTTCTGGAATTTTCCAAGCTGTTTAAAGGCACAGTCAACTTAGTGTATGTAAACTTCTGACCCACTGGAATTGTGACAGTGAAACAGTGAAATAATAAGTGAAATAATCTGTCTGTAAACAATTGTTGGAAAAATTACTTGTGTCATGCACAAAGTAGATGTCCTAACCGACTTGCCGAAACTATAGTTTGTTAACAAGAAATTTGTGGAGTGGTTGAAAAACAAGTTTTAATGACTCTACCTAAGTGTATGTAAACTTCCGACTTCAACTGTACATTCACATGTTCAACTGCAAACTTGTCACTTGGCGCCCTCTAGTGATTGTCCAGGCTACTGTCTCCAGTAAGTACAAAACAACCACCGTACGACACAACTCCAGCCAAATAACATCTCAGTAGTGCAAATTCATCTGATAATAATATGTTTGTTAATACTGTTTAGCACTAAAAGTGGTTGAGTAAATTATACCGCCTCATATATTGGATTGATATGTATTATCTACAGTACATCATTGCCAATGAGTACTATAGATACATCCATAATGTCTCCTGTTGATTGAATGGGGATGGCCCCTGAGATTCCTGACTATAAACACCCAGCAATGGAATAACAGGGGCAGTTAAGATGGTGGGCTCCATAGAAATAGAATTATGGATTATGGGTACACCCAATATGGCCGCCAGTCCACCAAACAGCCACCCATTGACTTGAATGGTGATACCGCTTATAGGAAGTTGAATTATATTTCTATGATGGGCTCATTTAACCCATAGTTAACTCCTTCTGGCCAAGACTCTGCAGGTCAATACAACTGCATTCCCCACCCTGAGCATGGCAGAGACTAAATTAGCTCTTTACAGTTCCATGTGTGCCACACCTGTCAGGGACGAGCCACGTTTCCACCCTCAGAATTGGACCAAGACAAACAAATAAACATTCATGAGTTGTACTGTTAATGTAAAAAAAGAAACATTTTGCAATGTAGTACATTATCCTTTGTCTTGCATTTGACTGTTTCAGTAACCTTCACAGTAGAAAGAGAGGAATTTAACTAACCAGCTACAAAGACTGCTTAGATATAATAATGACCAAAACTGCATAAAACATTCACATTTTATTCGAATGATCAATAAAAACTATATTAACATTATTCAAACATTTGAATTTATCTGTGAATACGATATCAGTAATCATATTCCTCGTGAACCACATTAAATGTTTACATCAGACAACTATAGTCAACAAAGAAAGTTACAGCCTGTGCAAAACCTGTGAATACATTATGTAGGCTGATCAGTTATAGACCTGCTTAGCTAACGTTATACTGTAGAAACCCCCAAACAAACAAACAAGCAGGCCTATACCCAATAAAGCAGAAGCAGGTGATTGTACCTAAAACGGTCCAAAGACAGCTAGACTAATCTGATAATGTTGAGGTCATTGCTGTGTGACTAACGTAACTTCTTCGCCCCGCGGGTCGCCTTGGCAACCTTGGAGCCCCTCTGGTGGTCGCTGACGCGGTTCCGCAGCACGTTCACGTCGTACTTCTGCCTCTTCAGCTTCTCGGCCAGGTCAAACTTCTCAGCGTGTAGCTGGCGCAGCCACTGCCAGAGCTCGCGGGACTTCTCCGCCAGCCTCTCCTGGTTGAGGTGGTCGATGTTGAGGGGTTTGCGGCGTTCCAACAGAGCCTTGGTCTTCTTCTCGCGCCCCGTCAGCTTCTTGCCCTTCTTCACGTCCCCCTTCTGTATGTAGCCGCCGAACGCCTTGTTGGAGAAGACATTCTTCTTCCTGGCATCCTCCTCGGCGCGGAGCTTGGCCTCCTCTTCCCGTCGGGTCCGCTCCTCAGCAAGACGAGCCTGGCGCTCAATGTTCTGCTCGGCGCGCACACGCTGCTGCTCGGCACGGTCGGCACGGCGGTGCTCGATGCGGCTGCGGAGGGCCACTAACTCCTCCTCCTCTTTCTGGCGGCTGGAGAAGTGCATCTCGATCAGGCTCTGCAGGTCATTGAAGTCCTTCTCCAGCCTCTTGCGGTGGAGGTCATCAAAGTCTAACTTCTCGCCGTCGGGCAGCTTGGGAGGAGCGATGTTGGTAATGTACTTGGTCCGTGGCTTGGTCTCCCCCTCGCTCCCCTCAACGTGTTCCCTCTCCTCCTCATCTACCTCGTCCTCCTTATCTGCCTCATCCTCCTCCTGCTCTTCTTCAGCCTCCTCTTCCACCTCAGGTGCCTCCTCTACTTCTTCCTCCTCCTCGTTCACCTCCTCTTCCTCCTCCTCGTATTCCTTCACAATATCCGCTGTGTCAGACATGATGTTAAAGCCTGCCTCTCAGACAGTCAACGAAGAAAGACCAGTGGAGACACACACAATACTCAGAGACCAACTTGTGTCAAACAGTCAAGAGGGGAAGTGAAATGAACTTTCGGGTGTGGTTGCTTGGGCTCTTTTAAAGCTTTACCCTGATCATGTGTCCAAACCCCACTGTCGAGGCAGAAATGTTCAGACAGATGGAATGGAGTCTATTTTCTCCTTCAACAAGTCTGCCCCCTCCCCTGAACCCTGACCCCAGACTCTCCCAATCATTCCTTTCTAAGGACAATCGGAGTGCCCTATTTCAGACGCACAACAGATGCACTCAGGTGCCACTCAAACCTGTGCTCTCCTTCAAGCCCACAATCGAATGTCACAGCATGTTTGTTGAAGGTATCAAGTGAAATTCTTACTCATATACTATGGGGTTATTTATACACTTGGTCATCAAGAAGGAGAAAAAGAGTGACAGAGTATATAGTAAGTACAGCAGTAAAAAGAAGTAATAGTGATCAAATAATCAAAGGGATGAAGTTTCCTAATTTCAGATTAGAGTGAAGAGTAAATAGTTTAATAGTGGAATGGTGACTTTATCAATAAATATATAATGAACAGTCTATATGTCAATAAATATATAATGAATGGTCACTAAATGAATAAATATATTATGGTCACCATATCTATAAATATATAATGAATGGTCACTATATCCATAAATATATAATGAACGGTCACGGTATCTATAGATATATAATGAATGGCCACTATATCAATAAATACATAATGAATGGTCACTATATCAATAAATATATAATGAATGTCACTATATCAAAAAATATAACAAATGGTCACTATATCCGTAAATACATAATGAATGGCCACTATATCAATAAATATATAATGGTCACTATATCAATAAATATATAATGGTCACCATATCTATCAATACATAATGAATGTCACTATATCAATAAATATATAATGGTCACTATATCCGTAAATATATAATGGTCACTATATCAATAAATATATAATGGTCACTATATCTATAAATATATAATGAATGTCACTATATCAAAAAATATAACAAATGGTCACTATATCCGTAAATACATAATGAATGGCCACTATATCAATAAATATATAATGGTCACTATATCAATAAATATATAATGGTCACCATATCTATCAATACATAATGAATGTCACTATATCAATAAATATATAATGGTCACCATATCTATCGATACATAATGAATGTCACTATATCAATAAATAAATAATGAGTGGTCACTATATCAATAAACATATAACGGTCACTATATCTATAAATACATAATGAATGGTCACTATATCTATAAATACAAAATGAATGGTCACTAAATCAATAAATATATAATGGTCACTATATCTATAAATACATAATGAATGGTCAATATACCTACAAATATATCATGGTCACCATATCAATAAATATATAACGGTCACTATATCTATAAATACATAATGAATGGTCACTATATCAATAAATATATAATGGTCACTATAACAATAAATATATAATGGTCACCATATCTATAAATACATAATGAATGGTCACTATATCTATAAATACATAATGAATGGTCACTATATCAATAAATATATAATGGTCACTATATCAACAAATATATAATGGTCACTATCTATAAATACATAATGAATGGTCACTATATCTATAAAATGAATGGTCACTATATCTATAAATATATAATGAATGTCACAATATCAATAAATACATCATGAATGGTCACTATATCTATAAATATATAATGGTCACTGTATCTATAAATATATAATGGTCATTATATGTATAAATATATAATGAATGGTCACTATATCAATAAATATATAATGAATGTCACTATATCAATAAATATATAATGAATGTCACTATATAATGAGTAGTCACTATATCTATAAATATATAACGAATGGTCACTATATCAATAAATACATAATGAAGGGTCACTAAATCAATAAATACATAATGAAGGGTCACTATATCAATAAATACATAATGAATGGTCACTGTATCAATACATAATGAATGGTCACTGTATCAATAAATACATAATGAATGGTCACTGTATCAATATATAATGAATGGTCACTGTATCAATACATAATGAAGGGTCACTGTATCAATAAATATATAATGAATGGTCACTGTATCAATACATATATAATGAATGGTCACTGTATCAATAAATATATAATGAATGGTCACTGTATCAATACATAATGAAGGGTCACTGTATCAATACATATATAATGAATGGTCACTGTATCAATAAATATATAATGAATGGTCACTGTATCAATAAATATATAATGAATGGTCACTGTATCAATACATATATAATGAATGGTCACTGTATCAATAAATATATAATGAATGGTCACTGTATCAATACATAATGAAGGGTCACTGTATCAATAAATATATAATGAATGGTCACTGTATCAATAAATATATAATGAATGGTCACTGTATCAATACATAATGAAGGGTCACTGTATCAATAAATATATAATGAATGGTCACTGTATCAATAAATATATAATGAATGGTCACTGTATCAATACATAATGAATGGTCACTGTATCAATACATAATGAAGGGTCACTGTATCAATAAATATATAATGAATGGTCACTGTATCAATACATAATGAATGGTCACTGTATCAATACATAATGAAGGGTCACTGTATCAATAAATATATAATGAATGGTCACTGTATCAATACATAATGAAGGGTCACTGTATCAATAAATATATAATGAATGGTCACTGTATCAATACATAATGAATGGTCACTGTATCAATACATAATGAATGGTCACTGTATCAATACATAATGAAGGGTCACTGTATCAATAAATACATAATGAAGGGTCACTAAATCAATAAATACATAATGAAGGGTCACTATATCAATAAATACAAAATGAATGGTCACTGTATCAATAAATATATAATGAATGGTCACTGTATCAATACATAATGAATGGTCACTGTATCAATACATAATGAAGGGTCACTATATCAATACATAATGAAGGGTCACTGTATCAATAAATATATAATGAATGGTCACTGTATCAATACATAATGAAGGGTCACTAAATCAATAAATACATAATGAAGGGTCACTAAATCAATAAATACATAATGAAGGGTCACTATATCAATAAATACAAAATGAATGGTCACTGTATCAATAAATATATAATGAATGGTCACTGTATCAATACATAATGAATGGTCACTGTATCAATACATAATGAAGGGTCACTATATCAATAAATACATAATGAATGGTCACTGTATCAATATATAATGAAGGGTCACTATATCAATAAATATATAATGAATGGTCACTGTATCAATACATAATGAATGGTCACTGTATCAATACATAATGAAGGGTCACTATATCAATAAATATATAATGAATGGTCACTGTATCAATACATAATGAATGGTCACTGTATCAATACATAATGAAGGGTCACTGTATCAATAAATATATAATGAATGGTCACTGTATCAATACATAATGAATGGTCACTGTATCAATACATAATGAATGGTCACTGTATCAATACATAATGAAGGGTCACTATATCAATAAATATATAATGAATGGTCACTGTATCAATACATAATGAATGGTCACTGTATCAATACATAATGAAGGGTCACTGTATCAATAAATATATAATGAATGGTCACTGTATCAATACATAATGAATGGTCACTGTATCAATAAATATATAATGAATGGTCACTGTATCAATACATAATGAATGGTCACTGTATCAATACATAATGAATGGTCACTGTATCAATAAATATATAATGAATGGTCACTGTATCAATAAATATATAATGAATGGTCACTGTATCAATACATAATGAATGGTCACTGTATCAATACATAATGAATGGTCACTGTATCAATACATAATGAAGGGTCACTGTATCAATACATAATGAATGGTCACTATATCAATAAATACATAATGAAGGGTCACTAAATCAATAAATACATAATGAAGGGTCACTATATCAATAAATACAAAATGAATGGTCACTGTATCAATAAATATATAATGAATGGTCACTGTATCAATACATAATGAATGGTCACTGTATCAATACATAATGAAGGGTCACTGTATCAATAAATATATAATGAATGGTCACTGTATCAATACATAATGAATGGTCACTGTATCAATACATAATGAAGGGTCACTATATCAATAAATATATAATGAATGGTCACTGTATCAATACATAATGAAGGGTCACTGTATCAATAAATATATAATGAATGGTCACTGTATCAATACATAATGAATGGTCACTGTATCAATACATAATGAATGGTCACTGTATCAATACATAATGAAGGGTCACTGTATCAATAAATACATAATGAAGGGTCACTAAATCAATAAATACATAATGAAGGGTCACTATATCAATAAATACAAAATGAATGGTCACTGTATCAATACATAATGAATGGTCACTGTATCAATAAATACATAATGAATGGTCACTGTATCAATACATAATGAAGGGTCACTATATCAATACATAATGAAGGGTCACTGTATCAATAAATACATAATGAATGGTCACTGTATCAATACATAATGAATGGTCACTAAATCAATAAATACATAATGAAGGGTCACTAAATCAATAAATACATAATGAAGGGTCACTATATCAATAAATACAAAATGAATGGTCACTGTATCAATAAATATATAATGAATGGTCACTGTATCAATACATAATGAAGGGTCACTATATCAATACATAATGAAGGGTCACTATATCAATACATAATGAATGGTCACTGTATCAATATATAATGAAGGGTCACTATATCAATAAATATATAATGAATGGTCACTGTATCAATACATAATGAATGGTCACTGTATCAATACATAATGAAGGGTCACTATATCAATAAATATATAATGAATGGTCACTGTATCAATACATAATGAATGGTCACTGTATCAATACATAATGAAGGGTCACTGTATCAATAAATATATAATGAATGGTCACTGTATCAATAAATAATGAAGGGTCACTGTATCAATAAATACATAATGAATGGTCACTGTATCAATACATAATGAAGGGTCACTATATCAATAAATATATAATGAATGGTCACTGTATCAATACATAATGAATGGTCACTGTATCAATACATAATGAAGGGTCACTATATCAATAAATATATAATGAATGGTCACTGTATCAATACATAATGAATGGTCACTGTATCAATACATAATGAAGGGTCACTGTATCAATAAATATATAATGAATGGTCACTGTATCAATACATAATGAATGGTCACTGTATCAATACATAATGAATGGTCACTGTATCAATACATAATGAAGGGTCACTGTATCAATAAATATATAATGAATGGTCACTGTATCAATACATAATGAAAGGTCTCTTATATTCCACATATAGAGTGATATATCAAGCACATACATGGGTCATGCACCAAAGATAGACCATTGAAAAGGCTTGTTGCTAGTTAAAGTAGCACTTCGTTGTTAGAATGTGAACACCAGACAATGTATTTGGGGTCACCTCACTCATGCCATTACGTCATAACCACCTCATCTTGACTGAAGTACATTAATCTAGAGCCTCGTTTTTTCCACTGTGACTTACAGAGCTTACCCGTGAGCATATCCAAGAGCAAAGCACATCATTACAATATATGAACTACCTTTTGCAAGAACACCAAAGCTGTGTATAATATTTTCAAATACCCGGAAGATTTACGTCCTTCCTACAACTATTTGAAATATGTTCACTTTGCTAATTGACACCTCAAATGTATAGCTCTGTCTTTGTACATCAATTTACCCTTAAAATACATTTGAATAAATAACAAAGAAACTATAAAGAAATAATTGACCACTGTTCCATTTACATGTTGCACTGTGTGAAAAAATAACTATCTTCCAGTTTGCCAGCCAAAGACCACCCTACCATAGGAAATACTTTGAGCGCAAGCGTTCAACTGATCATCCTTGAGTGCTGACAGAAAACACCTGTCAAGGAAAGACGGGCCCTAAAAATACAACTTCCAACCAGAACAATTCCTAAACACTGTCTCGTCTCCACTTCGGAATGTAATTAAAACATTCTTGCAATGGAAGACTCCAGCTTTCAGGGTCGAGTGGATAACAAAGTCATTGCTTTTTTAATGTTTACTTCTCCGGCACTGACGGCAACAATAGAATATATAGTGTTCAGCACTTAAATATCCAGCCCTTGAGTAAGGAGTGCAAAAGGACAAATGTGGTTTTAGTATGAGATAATTGACAGGGATAAACAGGTGCTGTGTGTTGTCCATGGGTGTCCCCCATGAACCCTGAGAATTCCAGTAAGTCACTGTGCTGTGGAAGATTGCTCCTCTTAGTGAATATGTAGCCTTTTCCTCGGAAGGGGACAGCAAAATGGCAGAGTACAGGCCTTGGAGGGGCTAGGATTTGGGGACAGAGAACGGAAGGATTTCGAAAGTGTCCCTGCACTCCACAGCCTAAGACTCACTCCTGAAGATTGCCAGCCATTATCCACAACTAAGAGTCACAGTATTAAGGCCAGTACGGAGCCTCATTAAAATAGTAATAGCATCAGAACAAGCATCGTGTGCAACACAGATGTCAGTTTAAATGGGTTGAGAGAACATTTCAACCGTTTGTGGACTAAAGCCCTTCAATTTCTAGGCGAACGCCCCCAGTCCTCCATACCTAACTATTTGCCAATTGACACATTTCAATGAACAAAAGAGGAACCCTCCATCCCAAAGAAAAAATGTGTCGAACTTCAACCCTACTGATTGGTCAATTATGAGTAGCAGGTGGTGGTCTGATTTAAAATGAAGCCTTTTGGTCACTGATATCAAGGGGACAATTGTGTCTATCAATAGGAGCAAGGAGAAGCACAATTGACCAGGACTAGGCTATAAATAGCCACACTACTGCCTCCCCACTCTTCAGTATTAAGACTCGTGAAATGTGTCTTTTAATTTACAGTATTGTTAGTTGTGTTACAGTATTGTTAGTGGTGTTACAGTATTGTTCCTATTAAAATTAGAAGCTTACCTGTTTTTAAAACAGATTATTATCATCTCTTTTGTAAGGCATTCCAGAGTAGCACTTTGTCAGCCTCTAATTAAATTATAAATAGATCCCATTTACGATAGATCTGTCAGACCTAGTATACGATATAGTATACTATATAGTATACTATATACTACTCCTTCAACAGGTCAACCCAAAAAAGCATTTGCACTAGAAATTAAGGAAATGGTGCCCTCAAATGGTCAAACCATGTACCTATTTTATACCAAAGTAATTGCTACATTCCAACACAGTACTGTATGACATAATAGGCCTACACAAATACAGTGATATTTAAACTAGCTTGAGGAATTGTTATCATTCAAATTATTAATGCTGTATCCTCTTATGCTTAATACAATCTCAGATGTCAAGGTACAGTTTTACCATTACAAACTCTTAACAAAACTGTGTCTGAAATGTTTTACATTAACAATCAAGACCATAACAAAAACGTATCAATTCCCATAGAAATCATCTTCACACTTGTGTATTGTAGTGCGCTGTGGATTTCTAAACAGTTTAGATGCTAGCTAGAACATGTAAACATTTTAAAAAAGCAAGAGCACAAAAACAAAACATGGCCCTGTTTCTAACATCGAGAAACCCCTCATGTTACCCAATCAACACAATCC
The DNA here is from genome assembly GCF_018296145.1 of Oncorhynchus tshawytscha. NCBI lineage: Eukaryota > Metazoa > Chordata > Actinopteri > Salmoniformes > Salmonidae > Oncorhynchus > Oncorhynchus tshawytscha. The sequence continues at coordinate 20,108,569 of NC_056445.1, forward strand.
TTATCAAACCGCACCTTTCTGTTTCTCAACCTCAACGGACTCACACACTGGAGAATCCTGCAGTTCTTTACAGCTTACTGGGTTTTGGATGGCCTCTCCACTACAAAAAAAACAGTGCCATGACTCTGCAAAGAATACGTAGTACCTTCAGAAAGTATTCACACCCCTTGACTTATTCCAAATTATTTTGTGTTACAGCCTGAATTCAAAATTGATCAAATGTATATATTTTATTGCCCATCTACACACAATACCCCATTACGACAAAGTGAAAACATCTTTTTAGAAGTTTTTGCAAATGTATTGAAAATGAAATACAGAAATATCTAATTTATGTAGTATTCACACCCCTGAGTCTTTCTGGGTTCATTTGCCCCTAATTATTTTCAAAATGTTTCAAGATCTGTTAAATTGGCTGCTGTTGATGACTGCTAGACAACCATTTTCAGGTCTTGCCATAGATTTTCAAGTAGATTTTTAGTCAAAACTAACTTGGCTACATCACTGTCTTCTTGATAATCAACTCCAGTGTAGATTTGTGTTTTAGGTTATTGTCCTGCTGAAAGGTGAATTCATCTCCCAGTGTCTGGTGGAAAGCAGACTGAACCAGGTTTTCCTTCAGGATTGTGTCTGTGCTTAGCTCTATTCTGTTACTTTTTTATCCTGAAAAACTCCCCGGTCCTTAACAATTACAAGCATACTCATAACATGATGCAGCCACCACTATGCTTTAAAATATGGAGAGTGATACTCAGTAATGTGTTGTATTGCATTTGCCCCAAACATAACACTTTGTATTCAGGACAAAAATATAATTCCATTGCACATTTTTGCAGTACTACTTTAGTGCCTTGTTGCAAACAGGATGCATGTTTTGGAATGTTTTATTATGTACAGGATTTCTTCTTTTCACTCTGTCAATTAGGTTAGTATTGTGGATTACTACAACTACAATGTTGTTATCTATCCTCAATTGTCTCCTATCACAGCCATTTATCTCTGTAATTCTTTTAAAGTCACCATAGGCCTCATTGTGAAATCCCGGAGTGGTGTCCTTCCTCTATGGCTACTAAGTTAGGAAGGATGCCTGTACCTGAGACAATTGGGACATGGATTGTGTATGTGTGCCATTTAAAGCGTGAATGGGCAAGACAAAAGATGTAACTGCCTTTAAAACGGGATACGGTAGTAGGTGCCAGGAGCACCGGTTTGAGTGTCAAGATCTGTAACGCTGCTGGGTTTTTCATGCTCAACAGTTTCCCATGTGCACTAAGAATGGTCTACCACGCAAAGGACATCCAGTCAACTTGACACAACTTTGGGAAGCATTGGAGTCAACATGGACCAGCATCCGTGTGGAACAGTTTCGACACCTTGTATGTAGAGTCCACGCCCCAACGAATTGAGGCTATTCTGAGGGTAAAGGGGGGTGCAACTCAATATTAGGAAGGTGTTCCTAATGTTTTGTACAGGCAGTGTACGTTCAAGTTCTGCAGAACGTATGCTTCAAATAAATTAATTAAATGTCAAGACGGCTAAGTTACACACATCATTACCTTTATGCACATATAGGAAACCAGATGCTGCTCCGTATGGGTTGGACACCTCACAGCTGTACAGACCACTGTAGTCAGGGCCCACCTTCACTAACTCCAACAAGCCCCCAGTCTCATTGAGGTTTGAACTATTCAGTCTAAGACAAGTGTAGACGCATAGCAAAACATAGATGTTGACACTGATCCTTAGAAAATGGGTTGGGGGAAATGAAATACTGTGAACAACTGACCTCTTCCATGTGAACTCTGTTGGAGGGGGGTTGGCGTCTACTAAACACTAAAACGCAGGTGCCTGGGGTGCGCGCTCATTAATGATTTTGACCTAATTCTTTGTCTGTAGGACAGGCAAAAAGTTGTACCACATTATTTCTGTGCTGTTACTGTTGTGTCTAATATGGAGTAGAAACACTGCGGCTGTTGTCATTCAGAATACTCACAGTGTACATCTAGCTGGTAGGGGTCAGCTTTCTGCTGGCTCAGAGTGGTGTGGTTCACCAGGCACTGAACCTCCTGTTGCTGTATGACTCTGGAGGGCTCTCCCTTCAGGTGGACCCTCACCGTGGCGGTGTCGTCTGGGTTCAGTGTAGTGTTGGTTGAGGTTGTCAGACTCAGTGGTTGTCTTGCACTAGCCGTGCTCCATTGTACCTCAGCGGGGGGCTTGGCGGTAGCCGCTGTGCATGTGGCCAAGATGCTCTCCTGCCCCTCAGCAACCACGGGAAGTCTCCACAGCAACTGAAATCACAGAAGGAACTATTGGGGGAAAAAAACACATTAAACACATTGACAATATGAATGTATGTCTATATATACTTTAAAACCTAACCCTTGAATAGCAGGTAAAGGAACACCCTTAACATAATTGTATCAAACGATTCATTCCATTGGGGAAATACATGATAAATAACCTATTACTTTTGACATTGAGGTGGAGCTTTGTCTTGTATGGCCCACTGGGGAACTCAGTGAAGATGCAGGTGTAGACGCCCTCATCAGTCAGGGACACATCCCCCAGTCGGACAGAGCCCACCAGTGCTGTGGTGTTCCCAATGAAGCCCACCCTGTCCCCTCGCCCTTTGACATGTGATGGACCATAGCTAGGAGTGATGAGGAAGAAGTTGTAGTTGGCACGGTAACCCCTGGTACTCTTCTGCCATGAGATCTGGACGAGCTCGTCTGTCTCTATGAGCTCACAGGTCAAGTCCATAGCTAGTCACTGTTGGGCGGCCATTGTAAGATATGACTCTGATACCTAAAGGAATATTAGCAAGATGCATAAGAGAGCAAATTCTCAGACTCTTCTTGATATTGTGGAGAACAAATGTTATGGGTTTGCTTTGCATCGTCCCTACACTCACCAAATCCCGTCTGAGTCAGCATGAGAAATATGTTTGATTCTTCATTGGTAGGCTCTCGTGTATGACAACTTCAAGTAAACATTCTAATCTGGTGGGGGGGAGACAATGTTTAGGCCTATGCATAAGCAAAATTAGAATTAACCAAGCCTGAGATGTAGACCAAGCGGCAAGATTACAACACCAGTAACCTAAACATGGGTCCAGGGGCGGAATGGAATATTTTGCCTTCGGTCAGAGCCGTGTCTATTGGTCTACTACAGGGTTCCCCAACTGGCGGTGGTTAGATTAGGCCCCCAAGTTTTGTTTTTGTAAGCAAGTTGCAAGTTTGAAATTACAAGGTTTTAGCCAAATATGATATCTGTTTGGGATGCTTGCGGTCAATTTTCAGTCTACAAATGATTTGTAATTATGTTCTGGACCCGTGACCATCCACTCAATCAAGGTTTTTATGTGAATGAATCTACACTGAACAACATTACAAAAGCAATATGCTACAATTTCAAAGAATTTAATGAGTAAGAGTTCATATAAGAAAATCAGTCTATTGAAATGAATTCATTAGGCACTAATCTATGGATTTCACATGACTGGGAATACAGATATGCATCTGTTGGTCACAGATACCTTAAAAAAAGTAGGGCGTTGATCATAAAACCAGTCAGTATTTGGTGACCACCCTTTGCATCATGCAGCGTTTGCCCACTGATGTCGGTGATAACACCGAACTGCAGTCAGGTCAAGATCCTGGTGGAAATTCCTGCAGTCGTGCCAATTGCACGTTCCCTCAAAACTTGAGACATCTTTGGCATAGTGTTGTGTGACAGAACTGCGCATTTTAGAGTGGCCTTTTATTGTCCCCAGCACAAGGCATACCTGTGTAATGATCATGCTGTTTAATCAGCTTCTTGATATGCCACACGTGTCAGGTGGATGGATTATTTTGGAAAGGGAGAAATGCTCACTAACAAGGATGTAAACAAATTTGTCAACAACATTTGAGAGAAATCTGCTTTTTGTGCATGTGAACAATTTCTGGGATATTTTATTTCAACTCATGAAACATGGGACCAACACTTACATGTTGCATTTATATTTTTGTTCAGTATAGTTGATGATCCCTGTGCTAAAGTGTAATTCCGATCCTGGCTGATATGTAGATTTGTATTTGATTGATAAAATATTTAAAAACTTCCGAAATAAATTAACAGAAATTATTAAATTAATTTCCATGACTTCTATCAATTTTCAAAACGTTTCCAGGCCTGAAAAAATACATTTAAAAATGCCATTACTTTTCCAGGAATTTCATGACTGTACGAACCCTGAAAGATCATTTGTTCTACTACTCATGTGGCACGATTGAATGATCATAATATATACAGTACCAGTCAAAAGTTTGGACACACCTACTCATTCAAGGGTTTTTCTTTATTTTTTCTATTTTATACATTGTAGAATAATAGTGAAGACATCAAAACTATTAAATAACACATGAATTCATGTAGTAACCAAAAGTGTTCAATTCAAAACGTATTTTATATTTGAGATTCTTCAAAGTACCCAGCCTTTGCCTTGATGATTGCCAAACGTGTGCAAAGCTTTCTCTCAACCAGCTTCATGAGATAGTCACCTGGAATGCATTTAAATTAACAGGTGTGCCTTGTTAAAAGTTACATTTGTGTTATTTCTTTCCTTCTTAATACGTGTAAGCCAATCAGTTGTGCTGTGACAAGTTAGGAGTGGTAAACAGAAGAGAAACAGAGGATAAGTTCATTAGAGTTAACTGCACCTCAGATTGCAGACCAAATAAATTCACAGAGTAACAGGCACATCTCAACATCAACTGTTCAGAGGAGACTGTGTGAATCAGGCCTTCATGGTCGAATTGCTGCAAAGAAACTAGAGGTCCACCGATTAATCGGAATGGACGATTAATTAGGGCTGATTTCAAGTTTTCATAACAATTGGAAATCTGTGTTTAAAAAAAAAAAAATTACAACCTTACAGTTAACTAGTCCAACGCAATAACGACCTGCCTCTCTCTCATTGCACTCCACAAGGAGACTGCCTGTTACGCGAATGCAGTAAGCCAAGGTATGTTGCTAGCTAGTTAAACTTGTCTTATAAAAAACAATCAATCAATCATAATCACTAGTTAACTACACATGGTTGATGATATTACTAGATATTATCTAGCGTGTCCTGCGTTGCATATCATCTGACTGAGCATACAAGCATCTAAGTATCTGACTGAGCGGTGGTAGGCAGAAGCAGGCACGTAAACATTCATTCAAACAGCACTTTCGGGCGTTATGCCAGCAGCTCTTCGTTGTGCCTCAAGCATTGCGCTGTTTATGACTTCAAGCCTATCAACTCCCGAGATGCGGCTGGTGTAACCGAAGTGAAATTTGCTAGCTAGTTAGCGCGCGCCAATAGCGTTTCAAACGTCACTCGCTCTGAGCCTTGGAGTGGTTGTTCCCCTTGCTCTGCATGGGTAATGCTGCTTCGAGGGTGGCTGTTGTCGTTGTGTTCCTGGTTCGAGCCCAGAGAGGAGCAAGGAGAGGGACTGAAGCTATACTGTTACACTGGCAATACTAAAGTGCCTAGAAGAACATCCAATAGGCAAAGGCTAATGAAATACAAATGGTATAGATGGAAATAGTCCTATAATTCCTATAATAACTACAACCTAAAACTTCTTACTTTCTTATTGAAGACTCATGTTAAAAGGAACTACCAGCTTTCATATTTTCTCATGTTCTGAGCAAGGAACTTAAACGTTAGCTTTCTTACATAGCACATATTGCACTTTTACTTTCTTCTCCAACACTTTGTTTTTGCATTATTTAAACCTAATTGAACACGTTACATTATTTATTTGAGGCTAAATTGATTTTATTGATGTATTATATATTAAAGTTAAAATAAGTGTACATTCACTTACACTGTTGTAATTGTCATTATTACAAATAAATAAATAAAATAAAAATAAAAATTTCCGATTAAACGGTACCGGCATCTTTAGTCCTGCAATAAATTGGTATCGGCGTTGAAAAAAATCATAATCGGTCGACCTCTAAATGAAACGCCTACTAAAGCACACCAATAAGAAGAGACTTTCTTGGGCCAAGTTACACGAGCAATGGACATTAGACCAGTGGAAATCTGTCCTTTGGTCTGATGAGCCCAAATTTGAGATTTTTGGTTCCAATCGCTGTGTCTTTGTGAGACGCAGAGTAGGTGAACGGATGATCACTGCATACACATGCACAGTTTCCCACCGTGAAGAAGGTGTGATGTTGTGGGGGGTGCTTTGCTGGTGACACTCTGTCAGTGATTTATTTAGAATTCAAGGCACACAGCAATCTGCAGCGATATGCCATCCCATCTGGTATGCGCTTAGTGGGACTATCATTTGTTTTTCAACAGGACAATGACCCAAGACACCTCCAGGCTGTGTAAGGGCTATTTGACCAAGAAATAGAGTGATGGAGTGCTGCATCAGATGACCTGGCCTCCACAATCACCTGACCTCAACCCAATTGAGATGCTTTGGGATGAGTTGGACCGCAGAGTGAAGGAAAAGCAGCCAACAAGTGCTCAGCATATGTGGGAACGCCTTCAAGACTGTTGAAAAAGCATTCCAGGTGAAGCTGGTTGAGATAATGCCAAGAGTGTGCAAAGTATTTTTTTACTTGTTTAACACTTTTTTGGTTAATACATGATTCCATGTGTTATTTCATAGTTTTGATGTCTTCACTATTATTCTACAATGTAGAAAATAGTACAAATAAAGAAAAACCCTTGAAAGAGTAGGTGTGTTAAAACATTTGACTGGAAATATATATTTTTTTTACTGGACTGATGGCCTGTGTAGCAGTGTGATGTTGTTCCCCTAGATTATGCACCAAGTTGCACACAAGGACCAATTCAAATAGGCCAGGTCAAGAGGGGATGTTAACAATTTGATGATAATAATAATTCAGTGTATTTTTTTTAGTTAATTACAGCTGCATAGCTAATGTTTTTCTTTGGTGTACAAACACTTTTTCATATCAATATTGTACATACATGTGATTGTAAAAGTTGTGTATATTTTGGTTTGGCCCATCGCGGGTTATCTGTATTTCCATGCCCCCTTATTGTTCTCTTTTGCCTGACCTTCGTCTAGCAAGGTGCCTGAGAGCTTGGACTGCGCCAAGGGTCAACATAATGTGTGTTGTCTCTTTGTGTGCAGGGCAAATAAAAATAATTCAATTAGCAGATCTTCAGTTGTGGCAGCATCCTAATTAAAAGTACACAACGCAGAACGAACCACGGTACAAACTGGTGCCGCGACCTGCCGACTGGTCAGCCCAAGCCGACCACCGGAGCTGTGTATGTGGAGGAGCTGCGCGATCTGCGCCTGCGCACTTGATGGTTTGCTATAAGTGAATGTATACTGTAAATAGTGAAGGTGAATGTAGCATATTCACTAGATAAGGCTATTGGTGTTTATTTGCATGTTTTCAGGGAATTTGTTTATTGCATTTTTTTATATTTGTCTGCAGTAAATTACATTGTATTTTAGTGCTCTATTGAGCCATGGAAGACTCAACTCCATAAGATGAGTTATGCTGGCGATTTTAGTGTGGGTAGAGGGAGGGGTGTCCTTGCATTTACACCATTTGTACAGTCAGCTCCTGGGAGTAGTGTTTGCTAGTCCTGAGTTTACAAGCACTGGGAGGGGTAGGCTGTTTACTCCACCTGACCAGGGTATCCCACCTCTGTCTTTTGATGTACCATCATCCCTAGTCCTCAGTAATAATGGGACACCTCCGAGTCAGCTTAGTGACCTCATTAAGCAGATTGGTTCAGAGATAGGAGAATCTATCAAAGCAAGTTTACTGCAGCCTGTGGCTTCAAGTCTTTCTCCTGCCCATTCCCCTCACCAATCCCAGCAGTTTCCCCTGCCTGAACAATTTGGGTCAACCTTTATTGATGCGTCCAAGCTGAATTTGGTTGTGAAGTCAGAGGTTAGTGCTCCACCTTTCTTTAGTGGTGATGGCTCAGATAAGTACTCTGTCCTGGAGTGGGAGGAGCTAATGGGAGTCTACCTAGAGAAGAGGGGTTGCACTGGGTCTGAGAATGTTGGGGAAGTGATGTCCAGGCTCATGGGGAGGGCACAGGATGTGACCAAAGTCTGGATGCGTAACAACCCTGTTGTCACAGATGTTAAGGCAGTATTCAATGTTCTCAAGCAACACTTTGGGGATACTGTCTGCTCAGGCATGCCATTAGATGATTTCTATTCAATGAAACTATATGCTAATGAGGGTCCACTAGATTTCTGGATTAGGCTTAACAAAGCTGCAGAGACAGCTGAACAGTACCTTGTAAGTGAGGGTAGAACCTTGCGCAATCAGTGCTCAGAGTTGGCAGTCATGTTTGTACGCAACTGTTCTGATAAAGAGTTGGCCCAAGTGTTCAAATGCAACCCCCTTCGTGACTGGACAGCCAGTGAGGTACAGGATCGTTTGGATGAACTGTTAAGGGAGCGTAAAGCATGTACAACACAACTTTCACAGCAGGTGGCTGCTGTCTTTGACTCCCACCAGGAGGAAGTGGATCCTGTCAGCAGACCTAATAGATCATCGTTTTCTCGATGTGGCCGTGAACCAGAACAGGCCCCATCTGTATCTGAGGGTGGGACATTAGAGAAAGTTTTGAGTTTGTTTGAGAAGGCTCTTCTCAGCAATACTCAGTCTGTGAAAACAGTTTCCTAAACGTGAGTGTGAGTGCGCCATCTGTGGAAGCACTAATCACTGGACCAGAGCTCACTGTCAGATGCACCAGCTGTGTTTCAAGTGCTTCTCTCCTGGCCACATGAGCTTTGACTGTAGTGAGACTGGGGAGCGGAAGAGCCCTGGAGATGGACAGACTGGCAGGTCTCAGGAAAACTAGAAAGCCTCCATTCTGATGAGGGCAATGTGGGGCGGTCTAATTTTTCCTCCACTGATGATGATGATATCCAATCCGTTTATTCTTATTTTTGTGAGTCAGTACCCAAGAACAACACAGTAATTTTTCAGAACACAATGACAATTACTCAGAATGACAGTTTGTTTTACACCACTGTGCTGGTACAGGATAAAGTTGAGCTGAAGGGGATGTTAGATAGTGTATCCATGGCTACTACTCAGATATTGTACCTCGGTTGGGGGAGGCAGGAGTGGTAGAGGGGAACTTTCTAGCTCCTTCAGACATCATCCTGGTGGGTTGTGGTGGGATGCAAACTAGCCCAGTGGGCATGTGTGACTTAAAAATACAGCTTTATGGCTTCAGTTATGTAGTCCCAGTGCTTATTGTAGATGGGCAGGTTGATGAACTCATTGTGGGTACTAACGTGTTGAAGTCTCTGATTAGACAGTTCAAATCAAATGACAGCTACTGGCGGGTGGTGGGTACGCCAGGTCCTTCTGGCCAGTGTGATGACAGCCAGTTCCTGCGTCTCCTATCAAATCAGGAGAGATGGAGAGGAGACTCCATCCCAGATAAAGTGGGCACCATTAAGTTGAAGAGAGCAGTAACACCCCAGCCCATGAGTGAGCATCTGGTGTGGGGCCGCCTACCCCCAAAGACAAAACTCTCTGTGGGCAGTACTGTTGTTGAGCCCAGCACGTCTCGTTGTGTGAATCGACACATACTAGTAGGGAGAGTAGTTACGCCTCTGTGGGGAGATGGGTGGCTCCCTTTGAAGATTGTGAATCCAACAACTTCGCCAGTTACCCTGAGACGAAATGCTAAAGTGGCAGATGTGTATCCTTGCATTGCATTGGAGGATTTTGATGATGTCAAGCAGCAAGCAGCTTACCAGAACGTGGCAAAAGTACAATGTGACAGCTCACATGGCAGTCTTACAGCTAAGAGTTCAGTTGGTGGCAGTGTAGTTAATGGCAACAGTACACTGAGAAATCTTGGACTTCAAGGCCTGTCTGTTGAGGGGTGTCCAGTTTCTCAGTTCTGGAAAGACAAACTCGTCAGTTTAATTGAGAAGTATGACACAGTGTTCTCTAGACATAGCCTGGATTGTGGAGAGGCAAAAGAGTTCTGCCATCGCATACGACTGACTGGTGACCGCCCATTTCGATTACACTGTCGTAGGCTTTCTCCAGCTCATCACCAAAAACTCAGGGAAACACTGGACGATATGGAGGAAAAGGAAATAGTCCGAAAATCCAGCAGCAAGTATGCCTCACCATTGGTGTTGGCATGGAAAAAGAATGGGGACTTGCGTCTATATACTGACTTTAGGTGGTTAAACGCCCATACAGTAAAGGATGCTCATCTCCTGCCTCATCAGGCTGATGTACTGGCTGCGCTGGGAGGTAATGCCTTCTTCAGCACAATGGACTTGACCTCAGTGTACTACAATGTGCCACTGCATGGAGAGGATAAGAAATACACTGCCTTTTCCTCTCCTTTAGGTCTGCACGAGTACAATCGTTTACCTCAAGGCCTTTGCAACAGCCCAGCTACTTTTATGAGAATGATGCTGACCATCTTTGGGGACCAAGACTTTCTAAGTCTCCTTTGCTATTTGGATGATCTGATGGTTTTTGCTAAGACGGAGAAAGAGAGTCTGCAGAGACTTGAGATGGTTTTTCAGCGGTTGCAGGAGCACAATATTAAACTGTCTCTGTCTAAGTGCATGTTTTTGAGGAGGTCTGTTAAGTTTTTGGGCCACATATTTCTCAGGAGGGCATAGCCACTGACCCTGCTAGGGTTCAAACCATTTTAAATGTGACTGAGAGTGAGATGGTGGAAGCTGATGGTGTCACTCCGTCCCCTAGCAAAATCCGTTCTTTCCTTGGTATGGTATTATACTATCAACACTACATTGAGAATTGTTCCATGGTTGCTAGGCCATTGTTTCAGCTGACTACAGGTCAGAAGAAGCCTAGGAGAGGCAAGGGCAGAAAGAGGCCTGGTCCCTCTTGCAGGCTCACTGCTGCAGACTGGACTGCCGAATGTCAATTCGCTTTTGAAGCAGCACTAGTTGACCAGGCACTGATGGCTCATCCAAATTTTTCTCAGCCATTTTTACTTTCTGTTGATGCATCTACTAGTGGTTTGGGAGCTGTACTATCCCAAGTGCAAGATGGGAAGGCCGTAGCAAGGCCAATAGCTTTTGCTAGTAAGTCTCTTAATCATGCACAATCCAAGTATCCTGCTCACCCGCGGGAATTTCTAGCCATGAAATGGGCAATTCATAATAAATTCAGCCATTGGCTGCGAGGGCATAAGTTTACTGTGTGGACCGACAACAATCCACTCAAATATATTCTTACAAAGCCGAGACTTGATGCATGTGAGCAGAGATGGGTTGCAGAGCTGGCACCCTTTGATTTTGATATCCAGTACATACCAGGGCCCAAGAATGTCGTTGCTAATGCTTTGAGCAGAGAGCCATTTGTCCGCTCCAAAGTTCTGCACCGACTGACAAGAATTCCATATGTTGTCCTGCTGGAAGAAGCCAGAGGTCTTTGAGTGGATGATGTACAAGACATGTTCCGTCTCTCCTGTGAAAAGCCTGAGGCTGACTGTAGAACGTCTATGGTTCCTGGGAGTGAGTTGAGTAGAGCTGGAGACAATGTCAGTGGGTTGGTTTCCTGTGAAGAGGTGTCTGCTGTCCTCCATGCTCACCACTGATGGAATGATGGTGCCACAGTGAGGGCCGTTTCACATGTGCATCATCTTGAGAAGTTGATGTCCATGGGTCAGAGCCCTTGACCTGTCCTTACACACAAGGAGCTGTGTGATAACCAGTCACTGGATCCTACCATCAGCAGAGTCATGTTCTTTGTAGATAGAGGCTGGCGCCCATCTAGGAGAGAGCGAGTCCTTGAAGCTAAAGAAACAGTTTATACTCTGGGGAAACCTCACCACACGGTTAGGGATTCTGTATCGTGTCTCAAAACACCCAGTGAGTAAGAAGAAAATATTCCAGTATGTCGTACCTGTGTCTTTGAGAGGCCTTGTGTTGAAGGAAGTTCATGATGATGCTGGCCATCAGGGTCAGCAGCGCACATTGTGGCTCACGAGACAGCGGTTTTACTGGGAATCTATGGAGAAGGATGTCAAGGAATACATGGCCCACTGTAAGAGATGTGTGTTGAGTAAAGCACCTGAGCCTGAAGCAAGAGCTCCACTTGTCTCCATTGTGACAACGGTGCCTTTAGAACTTGTATGTATTGATTTCTGGACTGCAGAAGATTCAAACAATAAGTCTATTGATGTGTTAGTAGTGACAGATCACTTTACTAAGCTGGCCTGTGCGTATCCATGTCCAAACCAGTCTGCTAAGACTGTTGCTCGTGTTCTCTGGAATAATTTATTCTGCATTTATGAGTTCGCTGATTGGATTCATTCTGACAGGGGTGCTAACTTTGAGAGTTTACTTATTGCAGAATTACTTCAGTTATCTGGTGTTGAAAAGTCCCACACCACACCTTATCATCCCATGGGTAACGGTCAAGCAGAACGTCTGAATCACACACTGTGTGGGATTATTAGAGCTCTGCCAGCTAGGTCCAAGGCTAAATGGCCTCTGATGTTGAACACATTGACATTCTCCTATAACTGCACTGTTCACGAGACTACTGGGTTTCCGCCCTTCTTCTTGATGTTTGGACGCACCCCTAGGTTGCCAGTAGATGATGTGTTTGAAAGTGTGCTGTTGGATGGGGACACAGTAGATGTGGATAAGTATGTCCAGTCTCTGGGTGAGGATATGAGAGAGGCCATGACATTGGCCCAGCAGCATGCCAGTAAGCAACAAAAGAGACAAGCCGAGGTCTACAACAAACGGTCTAAGGGTCACTCGGTGCAGAAGGGAGACAGAGTTCTACTTGCTAACAAGGGGGAGAGGGGCAAGAAGAAACTGGCTGATCACTGGGAGAGTGTGGTGTACATAGTGGTTGCGAAGAACAGCTCACTCAACACATATCGTATCCAACACCCTACCACTGGACGCATTTTCTCTTTTGCCTGACCTTCGGCTAGCAAGGTGCCTGAGAGCTTGGACTGCGCCAAGGGTCAACATAATGTGTGTTGTCTCTTTGTGTGCAGGGCAAATAAAAATAATTCAACGAGAAGACCTTCAGTTGTGGCAGCGTCCTAATTAAAAGTACACAACGCAGAATGAACCAAGCTACATCTGCATCTGATGGTCTGTCTGAGGGGAGGGAGCAGTGGTGAGGCTTCTTCTCACCCAACTCACAGTCCCTCCTCTCTCCCTCTGCTGAGAAAAAGGAACAGTCTTCCAGCTAATGGCAAAACTCAAGTTGTACTGCATTATTTATGCCTCATGTACCAATTAATGCTGTTAATCCTATGACCAGAGAAAGTTAAATAGTCCTCAATATTAAAAAAGACAAGCCGCTACTAATAACAATACAAGCTTATCGAAACACTTTGCTATACTCATTCATTATAGCTGAAGTGCTGGTTGTAAGCGAGAGGAAGTAGGGAGAATGTTCAACACTTATGAGCCATAAAATGTGCAAAGTGTTGACAGTTAGGAATAACAACTTAAACATGAACTTACTCATAAAAACAGCAGCTCTTTGCTGTAATCTTTGAGTCTCTCTCTAGTCAGTTTTAAAAGTTTTTAAAGTGTCAAGTATCCATTTTGCTATGTGTCCGAGGCTTCTTTTTACAGTCTATGGCTCGAGGAAACTGACCAGACGCGGTGATCTGATCTATCTGATTGGCCAGCGTTAGACCTATAGGTGCTATTGATTTGATCTCTGGGCTGCCAGGTAGACGGAGTACTACCTTCAGACACATGAAATGGTTCAAAATGCAACAATTTTTGCCTTCCCGGCGATAGGGCCACATAATCAAGTGCACCTACTGCCAACATCACAAAACCAAAAATAAACGCAAGGCTTTATCACAGTTTCTAAACCTAGGTGTAACATCTCCAGACTTCTGGAAACGCTTGCCAAGCAGACCAGGCCAGGGTTTGGGAAGTTAAACATTCGCCCTTCGTTTAAAAAAAATATATCTAAAGACAACCTATATTCGAGCCAGTGTCTTAAGTAGTTGAACATGTTATTACTCCAAACCCATGAAAGTGTCAAACTGACATTTTCATCAACAACAACTTTATATTGAAGGAGTGCCTTTGATTTGACAGCAGTCCGGCACTTGACAAACGCTACACCTGATGATGTGTTTCGGATTTCAGGTGGAGGTGTGTATTGCTATTGGGGAAGCAGTTTGCCTATCTTCGTACTGTTCTGCCTTTTGACTTTATCATTGGGTTTTTTTCCCAGAAATGTTCGGTGATCAACTAGGAATATGGATGCCCATTCCCGACAAAAAAACATGTTATGTCGATCATGTCTAAAAAAGGTTTGATACCAAGTTTAAATTTAGAAATATGTAAATAAATGTAAATATCTAGTTAACGCTTTTGTGTCAATATTGTTTTTATTGAAACAATCAAAATGTTTATGCCAAATGCCAGTTCGCCACATATTTGCTGGCGGCCAAACTGCTGATCTCTGCAACTTGGCCATCTAGAAATCCCCGATCAGCTTGTAGGTGATTTAATGGCAATGTTAGCTAGCTAACCTAATGCTACAAATTCATTTGAATCAGGTCTTTCTTTATACATGCCTGTTTGGATCAGCTGCAAAAACATTGGCAACTTTGTATTTGTAGTCGACTTTGTTTTTAAGTTATCCTCGGTCACAGAAAAATCATGTAATTCTATTTTTAGGCCAAAAAAAAACACTTAATGTTACCTTTTCTACAAGTGGTCTGTGCCAGGCGTTAGATTAAGAGCTTTTTCAAGTGCAATGGTTTTGGGAAACAGCTCGGAGATTTAACGATGCTCCTACAAAGGCTCTAATGATAAACTTGAACCTTTTTGGAAAACCCTTTTTTGCGTTCCAAACACATAAGACAGACATTTTCCCCTCAGCCCTCAAATTAATTTGAGTTGACCGCCCTTGTCCGGAAATGTGCCATTCGTTCGTCCCATGGTTGTTTTCAGTGATCATGGAACTGTTGTGTGTGTGCTTTATATGCGCTACAGTCATTTGACTGCATTTCATATCTTGGCTAGAAGACAAAGCATGCTAGCCATCCGACAATATCAGGTAAATCGAAAATGACTAAGTGTGATGTCAGGGAAAGTTGTATTGCGCTAGATAGTTTCCAAAAGCTAACTAAACAATTACTTTTACGATACGTGTTTGTGCCATCATGTGCATTAGTAGCAACATTTCTAACTTATTTACATTTGTTTTTACTTACACCTGTATGTTGACTTCTCCATATTGATGTTGGTTTTACATTTTGGCTGACTTTGTACATCCGTTAAGAAATCATCGCGAATTGAATTATGGGGCGTTTCAGCGTCCAGAGGGAATGGAGTTGTATGATCACAAACGAGGGCTAAGGGTCTTACGTTGCTAATTTACCTTGCTTTGCTAATTGTTTGGACAGCAAAGACGGCCTCGGGGATTCCCCCAAGGGCAAAAGGCGAGGGTAAATGGAGGGGGGTGTGTCTATTAATGTGTTTGAAATGCAGCGCCTCTGTGGTGCGGAAAGTGGGAAACCAAAGAGTTAATCTACAATGTCTTTCATCCTCTGAAAAACATGTTCGTACAGTGTCCTCTTCTGGACATAAATATTTCAGTCAGACCGTATTTATATATTAAAAAAAAAAAAAAATCTGACAGACAATGTTTAATTAATCAGCCATAATTAATTCCGACAATGTAAATTATTTGGGCCATGAATTTCTAATTTTGCAAAAATGTAAATTCATGGGCCAAATTGACATTATGACTAAATTAATTAAACATGTAAAATACAAATATTTTACTTAAATTATCAAAATACATGATACATTTTGTTGCTACAAAATAAAAATGAATTGTGGAGAAGTTTCAGACCAGATTACCGGCTTTTTCCCTCTGCCTGCAATTGTCGTAAATGCATTGCAAAGCCACAAACTGTCGTGCTACTGCCCCTGATTTTCGGTGTTTGAAACCCCCTTTCGGTCTTTTCGTACGGCACTAAAGCTGAAGACGGTATGTTCCCGCTTGAGCCCAGCTACAAATGCAAAAACATAATCTATTAATTATTTTTTGAAGGTAATCATTGTGATTTGATTGTTTCAGAAACATGCCGGCCAAAGGTCCTCTGCAATCTGTCCAGGTTTTCGGACGCAAAGTGAGTAAACTCTGAATTTATTCCACGTGTTGAGCCAACAAACTGACGTTAGCTAGCTAGTTCAGCCATGTTAGCCAAATAGACCAGAAATGTGTATTTGACCCCCCCCCAAAAAAAATTATACATTTACATTTGGAAATGTAAGTGACCGTCAATTTGACAACTTTATTGTCAAACGTCTAAATCTGCCTTGATTGCAGCCAGTGGCATATTGATATGAATAGCTACAAATGTTGCGGCCTGCTAGCTGCGTTAATCATTTAGCTAATTTTATGCCGGAAAGAATGTTCAGCTAAATCAACGCCAATTGTTTGATGTTGTGAGGTAGCTAACGTTTGTTCGCTGATTTATTATGCCACAATACTGCATTAGTTAACTAGAGTCGTGTTTATTTTTTATTACATCGTCTTTCACTAATTGTACTGTAGCTAGCGAGTTGCCATGACTTGGTCCACTCATCCCTCGTTACTACCTCAGTGTTTGGTTAATACATTGGCTGGCTAATTAGTGTTGCTTATAATAGTACTGTTAATCAGCAATCCCCTGAATGCCTTTTTTGGGGGTGTAAAACATTTGTTTGTAATGTTAATGTTCTCTGTTTAGCCACACCCGCTTCATAGAAAAGTGCACGTGTAATTAGCGAAAACCTAGCAAATGGTTGTGAACATTACTGTATTTTTATTTTGGGGCGGCAGATAGCCTAGTGGTTAGTTTTGGGCCAGTAACTTAAAGGTTGCTGGATCGAATCGCTGAACTGACAAGGTCACACAAAAAATCTGTCGTTCTGCCCATAACAAGGCAGTTAACCCACTGTTCTCCGGTAGGCTGTCATTGTAAATAAGAATGTGTTCTTAACTGACTTGCCTAGTTAAATAAAGGTTACACATCTCTTTGCAGAAAACAGCCACCGCTGTTGCTCACTGCAAGAGGGGGAATGGCCTTATCAAGGTGAATGGCAGACCCCTTGAGATGATTGAGCCAGCCACACTCCAGTACAAGGTGAGTCCTTAAAGGCAGATTGAAATGGACCGTTGTCCAAAATAAGGGATTTGCTCTTCTGCTGGTATCTTTATGAACAATGGCTTGACTTTTGATATTACAATAAAACAGTGTTGTATGGTCTGGCTATTATTAAGCTTTAGCTAATGCAGGCCTATGATATGAAGGTGGTGCGCCAACTGACTGACAGGTGAACTTAAGGTGAGGAACACTCAGGCCTACCAGTGTTACCCAATAATCTAATTCTTTGTTTAAAATATATATATAAATATATATATATATATATATATTCTGTTTGAAAATTAATGCATACGCCTCCTTTGAGTCTATCTGTAGATGCAGTAGCCTTCTGCCATAAAGAAATGCATGTTGGTGTCGTAGCATGCCACCGGCATATCTCTTGCTGTCTTCTGGGGTTAGTCCTAGTTTTTTTTTATGAATAACCCCAGTGTGTTGTCATATATGCCTATGCGTGCAAATCCCTGATACATTTAGTGCTCAAATCTGCCAACGGAACTGTGAAAGTAGCCTTAAAAACAACCCAAAAAATAGTGTGTAAAGTTTGGCATATGCTACAATCGAAACACAAGGAATGGCGTTTTCTCATTTGGCCAATATCCCTTGTTTATTGAAGGCGCTGGCTGTGCCAGGTCGGATCTGAATACATTTGGATGTCCGGTAAATTTAACCATTTTCCCTGGTATGTTGTCCGGCTACACATTTTCATGAAGGAAACTGAAATCGCATTGTTTTTATGGAGATTTTAGAATATTCACGTAAGTCTGTACCCTATTGGATGGAAACCTGCACATCATAGTTTACCAGCAGCCCCAAACGTCTAAAGAATAAGCTAACAAGCTTGTAAGAATTGTACTTAAACTCTCCCCTCATCTAGATGTTGAGCATTTGTCATCTCTATCTGTAATTTTATGTACAAAAGAGGAAATAACTCCCTGTCTTTATTGTGCACTCCCGGTTACTTTTTCTGTATTTTTTTACTGGCATAATCAATCCAAACTGCAATGGCCATTTGAATTGGAAGGGATATCTGTAACAAAACAAGTTTAATGCCTTTCAGTTTGCCACTCCTTCTATACTGGCTAAGCCTACAAGGTAGGGAGGGATGTATTTTCTATTTGTCGAGATTGGCAGTCTTTGAGGTTTTGAAAGTTAACCGTGATATTGAAGTACCCAACGTCGGTATGCTTTGTTTGGTTGTGTGGTACATTGGCACAGAAACCCGTTGGTAGAAGATTTGTAGCATATACAGTGCCTTCGGAAAGTATTCAAACCTTTTTGTTACGTTACAGCCTTATTCTAAAGTTGATTCAATAGTTTTTTTTCTCCATCGACCTACAAACTACCCCATAATGACAAAGCAATAACTGTTTTTTTACACGTTTGCTAATTTATCAAATAAAACCCGGGAATATCACATTTAAGTATTCAGGCCCTATACTCAGTAATTTGTTGATGCACATTTGGCAGCGATTACAGCATTGAGTCTTGGGTATGACTCTACAAGCTTGGAACACCTGTATTTGGAGAGTTTCTCCCGATCCTCTCAAGCTCTGTCAGGTTAGATAGGGAGTGTTGCTGCGCAGCTGTTTTAAGGACTCCAGAGATGTTAGAGAGCCCAGACTGGAACCTGATCTGGGCCATTCAAGGACATTCAGAGACTTGTCCTGAAGCCACTCCTGCGTTGTCTTGGCTATGTGCTTAGGGTCATTGTCCTGTTGGAAGGTGAACCTTGGCCGCAGTCTGAGGTCCTGAGCCATCTGCAGCAGGTTTTCATCAAGGTTCTCTGAACTTTGCTCCGTTCATATTTGCCTTAATCCTAACTAGTCTCCCAGTCCCTGCCACTGAAAAACATCCCAACAGCATGATGCTGCCATAACCATGCTTTGCCATAGGGATGGTGCCAGGTTTCCTCCAGACATGACTCTTAGCATTAAGGCCAAAGAGTTCAATCTTGGTTTCAGACCAGATAATATTTCTCATGGTCTGAGTCTTTAGGTTCCTTTTAGCAAACTCCAAGTGGACTGTCATGTGCCTTTTACTGAGGAGTAGCTTCCGTATGGCCACTCTACTATAAGGCCTGATTGGTGGAGCACTGCAGAGATGGTTGTCCTTCTGGAGGGTTCTCCCATCTCCACAGAGGAACTCTAGATCTCTGTCAGTGACTATTGGGTTCTTGATCACCTCCCTGACCATGGCCCTTCAACACTGATTACTCAGTTTGGCCAGGAGGCCAGCTCTAGGAACAGTCTTGGTGGTTCCAAACGTATTCCATTTTAAGAATGATGGATACCACTGTGTTCTTTGCTATCTTCAATGCTGCAGAAATTTGCTTTGTCGTTATGGGATATTGTGTAGATTGCTGAGAATTTTAGTGATCCATTTTAGAATAGGGCTGTAACGTAACAAAATGTGGAAAAAGTCCATTTGTCTGAATACTTTCCAAAGGCACTCTATTTTAAATATTTAAATATGGCTTCAAAATGTTTAGTCTGTTTACCTCTAGCTGATTGTTTGCAGCTGGCTCTGATCTTAGTGTAATGTGACAGGCAGGGAGAGAAGAGCTTGTCTGGTAGTCAGCGAACCCCCAACCTTCTGGCTCATAGACCTGTAGCATCGACTGCCACAAACCATGGTGAAGTGGCAGTCGATATCCACGTTTAGAAACACAGGGTTATCGTTTGCCGCAAACATTATTGGGTTAATTCTGGTGGGGGGGTTCCATTTATTTTACTGTACAAGTGGAGTGTCATGTGAGGGGGAACACATTTTGTTGGTGAGGGGGTGCATTTTGACACTGAGATGGACCAGTCCCCTTCTAGTGAATTTGCTAACTATTTCATGTATGTGTAACGTGGCTTCTTATAGAGCTGCTGTTGGTTTACTAAGCCCAAGTTCAACATGGGTCTTCATTCAGCTAAATGTCTGGTTGTGTGTCTGCAAGATATAGACATTGTGTGCGTCCTTGACAAAGTTTCTCTCTGTTGTAGCTGCTGGAGCCAGTGCTGTTGCTGGGAAAGGAGCGTTTTGCTGGAGTTGACATCCGAGTGCGAGTGAAGGGTGGTGGACATGTCGCACAGATCTACGGTGACTTGTTTTTACAACTGGAAGCTGCTCTACTTCAGTTTAGCCATATCATCTCAGTAGAAACTGATGCCTTGATTTGAAATAACTGTACTTGACTGAATATGGCCGTTTGTCTTACGCTGTGCCTTCTCCTTGCAGCTATTCGTCAGTCCATCTCCAAAGCCCTGGTCGCATACTACCAGAAATGTAAGAGAATCATTTTACTGTACATGAAATAATGCATAATCTTGTTTTCAATGGAATATTGCCTCTTGATAAAATATTTGAGTGTTACTTTGGACTAATTTTTGCAGGAAGCAATATTGCTATGTTGGGTTTTATCCCTTTTGGATGATGGCGGGTGCATGAGTGCTGCCTTTCCATTTGGTCAAGAAAGATGGTTCACTAACTAACCCGTCCTGCTAATATCCCGCCAGATGTGGATGAGGCCTCCAAGAAGGAGATCAAGGACATCCTGATCCAGTACGACAGGACCCTGCTGGTTGCCGACCCTCGTCGCTGCGAGTCCAAGAAGTTCGGTGGACCAGGAGCCCGTGCCCGCTACCAGAAGTCTTACCGTTAACATCTGTACATTTTCATGTAATAAAGTTGAGGGAGAAAATATTTATGGCCTGTTTCTTTAAACTTGCTTGATATAATAGTTTTATTAATGACCATCAAGCACTACTTGGAAAGTGTTTTTAAAGGTAGACTGCGATAGGATGCAGAAAGTAACTGGCATATGGGGTATATTTCCACAACCAAGAGCGTTGAAGCATGAGGCTCAGCTGTTTTGGTCCCGTGGCAACCACGCTGTGAACGGCGTGAAGCGAACCTGTGCAGATGGTGACCTATGAGGGCAGTCTTGCATCGCTCAATATCTGTGGTGCTGCTTCTGGCAATGCCATTTTATTGTCTACCTTTTTTAGTAGTTAAACACTATCCTCTGGGTTTCACCCAAATGCATTCAATTAATTGCTAGACTAGAACTGGGTTGTTGAAATGGCTGAAGTGAATAAGCATTATAGCAGGAGTATGTTATGCTTGCTCTCATCCCACGTCTGCCGTGGGGAACCTTGAGCATCACTACAAGCTTCTTGTCATCCCATGTCTTTTCAGCTTGGGGCCATTTCACATTTAACTATGCATTGTGTATTTCAGTCAAATCTTGAATTTGGAATTGTCATTCCAAAAATTATACTTAGTTCTAATCCATTTTAGTGGAGTGCCTTTCAATGTCAGCATTATACTGGTCAAAACCATGAGTCTGTTCAGCTGTTGACAAAGCAAAGGACATACACCGAAGAAAAATATAAACGCAACATGGTAAGTGTTGGTCTCATGATTCATGAGCTTAAATATAAGATCCCAGAATGTTCCATACCTACAGGCTCTCATTTTGTGCACAATTTCGTTTACATCCCTGTAGTGAGCGTTTCTCCTTTGCCAAGGTAATCCATCCACAAGATAAGTGGTGTGTATCAAGAGACTGATTAAACAGCATGATCATTACATAGGTGCATCTTGTGCTCGGGACAAACTGCCACTCTAAAATGACGTTAAGTCACAACACAATGCTACAGATGTCTCAAGTTTTGAGTGCAATTGGCATGCTGACTTCAGAAATGTCCACCAGAGCTATTGCCAGAGAATTTAATGTTCATTTCTATACCATAAGCTGCCTCCAATGTTTTAGAGAATCTTCACTTACCGGATCATCTTGAGACCAGCCACCTAGACAGCTGATGAAACTGGTACACTTCTGTCTTATAAAGCCCTTTTGTGGGGTTCTGATTGGCTGTGCCTGACTCCCCTGTGAGTGGGCCTATGCCCTCCCAGGTCCACCCATGGCTGTGCACTGCCCAGTCATGTGAAATCTGTAGATTATGCCCTAATGAATTTATTTCAATTGATTTACTTCTATGAACTGTAACTCAGTAAAATTGTTGCATTTTGTGTTTTATATTTTTGTTCTGTGTACTTTTATTGTAAACATGCCTATTGTAGGCTCCCGGGTGGGGGCAGTGGTCTAAGACACTGCATCTCAGTGCTAGTGGTGTCACTACAGACCCTGTTTTGATTCCAGGCTGAATCACAACCGGACGTGATTGGGAGACCCATAGAGCGACCCACAATTAGCCCAGCGCCGTCTGGGTTTAGGCCGTCATTGTAAATCAGAATTTGTTCTTTAGCTGACTTGCCTAGTTAAATACATTCATTTTGAATGGACCAAGTTGTCTTGTTCTGCGTTCAGTGCTCAGTTTGTTTTTCTTCTCCTCCACCTAGTCCTAGAATGAACAACGGCCTACCTCCAGTATATGGGGTACATATACCTCCATCTGTAACATGTTTCTAGATTTGATACTAGTTTTTAGATTTGATACTAGCTTCTATTGTACTTGTGGAATGGATTGGACAGAAGCAGATTTGTTAGATACCTAACTTAAATTTCTCTGATTTCAACTGCTCCCTTTTCACCAGAAGAGGGTGCTGTGTGACAAAGTACGAATCCAATCACACAAACATGTTAACAGCTCAAAATCGAGTCAAAGCTTTGCCTGTTCCACACAGCACAAGGTTCTTCTGTTCATTAAACTCAATTTCTCTGATCATTGATTCACTCAACTTAATTTCCTCAGTGTGAGCCCCTCACAGGGAAACTATCCGCTATCCATAAGGAGCTTTGGTAATGGAAAAATGTATCAATCAAGAGATCAGAGTATTGTTGCTCCTAAAAGTCAGTTAAATTGTCTTATTTTATATAGTCTCCACTATGGTCAACAGATAAACATAAATGAGTTGACCATGGAGTTCTCTGTCTGGTGATGAACAAAGACCACCACAGCCACAAACATTGTGCCTGTGCAGATAAAAAAATACTCACTTTGTAAGGAGCAGCGTACTGCATGTGGGATTGTTTGTTTCCTGTGCCCAAGGTGTTATTTGGTCCTTCGGGTTTTGTTCATTAACACATTTGCAGGAGAAGCTGTAACATCTGTGGCTGGTTGACCTTGAAGCACAACAGAGCAAAAGGCATGTGGTCTTGGTCTCGTTTTTCCTGATTTAAATATAGCTGGTTAACATACTGAAGGTGTAGGCCTACCTCTCTGTTTTCAGTCCCTGGTTATGATACATCCTGTGCAGTCTTTTTACTGAACCGTAAATTGTTTGTTCTGCTGCTGCCTCCATTTAAAGTGTATACCAACCAGTGGAGATGCCCAGGTGAGCGGTGTTGAGCTGAGCCCCAGATGTGCTGTCTCTGTCTAGGCAATGGGCATGCCTATTTACTGCACTCCAATAATCAACCCAGCAGGGAGACCCAATGCTACTGTTGTTTACTCTCTGCTCCTGGATCCCTGGCCCTAACCTCTCCTCTACGGCCCTATCTGGCCCTGGTCGTTGACATCAGCACAGAGAGAACCCACAGTAATATACAGTAGCTGTTAACTCCTTTTGGGATTGGGATGCAATGGCAATTATAGAATATTTACTTTGAGAGTTGTAGAATATGTAATGATATTTAATCATTCAACTTGTTAGGTAAAAACCTTTGATGTGTCCAAATGATGTCATTTACGATGAGGCCTTGTTGAGGTACAGTGTGGCCCTGTTGAGGTACCACCCCCATGTGGTACTAAACACTTGTACACACACTGGTGCACCTGGATTTCCTCTGTTCACACCTCATTTTGCCTCCGCTAATCACACAAACAATAGAGGTGTTGGTCCAGGATGCATTTTGTCATCACACTACACCCACCCCCCCCTGCCCATACACACACTTTCTCTATCAGTGGCCTACTTTGAAGAGAGAGGATAGTCATTAACACCCCCCTTGGGCTTCTTTGCCCTGGGTGAGTAAATAACAATTGATCGAGCAGGGTGTCAGAGACCCTGGGATAACAGGACAGTAGCTCGCACAAACAAATGCTGGGTTGGCTGGAGAGGAAATATAGCTTAGCCAAGCAACACGCCACTGTTTGGGCTTGGGAGTCTTATTGAGGGACACTCTCTCCCTAGCCCCTATCGCTCTCTCCCTAGCCCCTATCGCTCTCTCCCTAGCCCCTATCGCTCTCTCCCTAGCCCCTATCACTCTCTCCCTAGCTCCTATCGCTCTCTCCCTAGCCCCTATCGCTCTCTCCCTAGCTCCTATCGCTCTCTCCCTAGCTCCTATCGCTCTCTCCCTAGCCCCTATCGCTCTCTCCCTAGCCCCTATCGCTCTCTCCCTAGCTCCTATCACTCTCTCCCTAGCCCCTATCGCTCTCTCCCTAGCCCCTATCGCTCTCTCCCTAGCCCCTATCGCTCTCTCCCTAGCTCCTATCACTCTCTCCCTAGCCCCTATCGCTCTCTCCCTAGCCCCTATCGCTCTCTCCCTAGCCCCTATCACTCTCTCCCTAGCCCCTATCACTCTCTCCCTAGCTCCTATCACTCTCTCCCTAGCCCCTATCACTCTCTCCCTAGCTCCTATCACTCTCTCCCTAGCCCCTATCGCTCCCTCCCTAGCCCCTATCGCTCTCTCCCTAGCCCCTATCGCTCTCTCCCTAGCCCCTATCAGACTGTCGCTGGGGGGAGGGAGAGAAGTAGCAGGGGGCGGCAGGTAGCCTAGAGGTTAAGAACATTGGGCCAGTAATCAAAAGGTGGGCAAGGCACTTAACCATAATTGCTCCTGTAAGTTGCTCTGGATAAATGACTAAAATGTACAAGAGGAGAGGGGGAGGCTTTATTCAGCCAGGGTACAACAGCACTGGACACTGTTATTTTCTGGGTGGAACAGACAAAGCAGATGTCCTTTTTTCTGTTAGAGCAGGCTATTGTGATTCGGTAAGCCGTGTCGGATCATACCTGTGTGGAGCTTCCTGAAACACAGGCATGGAAAATGTTCACAGGCATGGAACATTTTTGCAATGATTAGCTTTTTTTTTTACAGGCCCAGTAGAGCAGAGTAGTTGGCATTTTCTTTTGGCCTTGGCTTTTGTGAAGGAACACAGTATTTTGTGATAAAAAAAATAAGCACTTGGCTGAAATGGCAGCACCACCTGTGGTTGAATAGCATTTGCCCCCACAGACCTGCCTGAGCCCTGGCCTCCATCAGCAAAAAGCTGTGTTTTCTATTGTAGCTCCCTTCATATGGTTCCTTACTCCACTCGTCTTCACCCAGAGTCGCTGACCAATCCTTTTTAGTGGGCTTTTGAACAATAGAGCCAGAATAGAATGTTGAGCCGATGATTGATTCATCTCGACTGTTTTGTTCCAGACACAGAGGCCTGCCCTCCCATGCTCACAACAGCACATCGGGGTTGTTTTTGGGTCTGAAACCAGCCAGAATCAGGCCCGGAGTTACTGACCCTGAGCAATTAGTCACACTTTGGCTCGCCAGCATTGACTCATTCCCAATGTATTTACCCCTAGACTTGAACTAAAGTGGAATTAGTCCCACTGAACTCACATCGCTCAGCTTTTGTCTCCCATTAACGGCCCTCTCTATTGCTCCCTCCCTCTCTCAAACACACATACACACACGGTTTGGGCAGTGTGGTGGCACTGAACGTGGCCTTGGAGTGGAACCCCATGTGTAACGAGACAGGGGGTCAGGTTGTGTTCCCCAGAGTGTGAACCCCTGACACCCGACCCAGGCTGAGGGTCACAGGGTTCCCCGTACACCCAGAATCACCCCCATCCCCTGGGCTGGCGGGACAGAGAGGCCTGGACCTGTGATGATCCCCAAAAGCGCCAGGGCTCTTGAGGGGTTAGACAGCCTGCTCAGGCCCTCTGTAGACATAACATATTGACTGGACTACACTCCACACTGCCACCAGTACCACACTAAGACAAGAGCTTTTAGCACAGAGAAACTGGAAAACACTGATCTGAAAGAATTGCTGTTTTTAACACACATTATGACAGTAGCATGCTCACATAATGATTGAGGATAATGGGAACACATGGGAGAAATCATCAGAATGGTATTTAGGGTTAACTGCAAAAAGTCCTCATCGTGTGCTGTTGTGCCTACAGTACTGTACCAAGTGTGGTCCCTGCAGGTCCTGAGGCTCTGTGTCTATCAGGCTCTGGGCAGATAAGGGACATGCTTAATTAAACGCCCTAAAGGCTGTTGAAAGGCACCGGACGCTGCCAGCACGAGAGGACTTGACATCCGAGTGTCCGTCTTTCACTGAGGTGGTTGTTCAACCAGGAGAGGGGGCTAGGCGTGACGGGGCCCAGTTACAGCACCATGCCTGCCAGAGTCATCACAGAGCTGGGGATGGAGGGAGGAGGAGGGGAGGTTTGTGGTGTAAAATGTAATGGCTTATCCAGATACTCTGCCAGCTCCTAGCCTCTCACTCTCTCACTCTGTCGCTCCCCCCTCCTCTCTCTCTTTCTCCCTCTCTCGCTGTCTCTCTCTCTCTCCCTCCTCTCTCTCTGTCTCTCGCTCTCTCCCTCTCTCTGTCTCTCTCTCACTTTGGCCTCGGTGTCCATGGCTCCAAGACTAGAAGAGAGCCCTGCGCCCCAGAGACCAATGGCCCCTCCTCTTCTCCCCTCCTGCACACACACACACACACACACAGACATACACATTCCTGGAGAAAAGGATGGGAGCGTGACAATCGGGAAACAACGGCTGTTAGTTACAGAAAATGCATTACACTGTGGGCTGGGGGAGAGGAGCGGAGGAGAGGAAGTGCTGGGATTAGGCAGAGTTTGGAGACGGAGAACGGCCCATTTCTACCATCCGGTAAACTGCTCAGATTTATAAGATCTCTGGGGACGCTGATGCCCCATCCTTGTCAGCTCCTGACTTTAAAATAAGCCTAAATCGGCGCATGGCAGTTGTCGGTAGGCCATGTGTAGGTCAGAACTGTCATTCACAGGAAAAATAAAGAAAACTTAAATTCTTATCAGGTTGTAAAGGTGTTTGAATAACAATTGTTTGAATATGACATTTCAGACCCTCTACTAAAAACCAACTAATCCCTATGCGGCATCAATATGAGTCAGAAACATTTATTCTGGTGTCAAACTTGACTACAGTGTAAATAGGATACATTTTGAACCTTAGTGTGTCTCAACAAGTAAATTAAGGTTGCGTTTGGATTACAATTATGTAAACAAGTCATGTCCCTTTTACCAAGCTCTACGTGCAACTGGCCCCTCTGCCCACTTCGCTTCATTTCATTGAATGGGGTTCCGTTGTTTCATTGCCCCCAACGCGTTCAAAAGGTCAGATGTTTTTGACTGAAAAGCCCTATACGGATTGACCATGCACTTAATGCTTCCAGCAGGATGCACAGACAGCTAGTTTGCATGCCCTGCCGAAGGACCCTATAATGCGGAATAGGTGGTTGGGAGTCCGTTGGTCCCCAGTGGTTGCGAGTATACCGGTAGCTAGACTGCTGGTTATGTATATTTTGAGACTCGTTATCATTATCATCGCTAGCATAGCGTTAGCCTACCTCAATACAATGCAGATTTGGCTTGGAAACATAATATTTCAAAAGACTAAATTAGTAGGAAAACCATTTTTCATGATTGTGATGTCACCACATTGACTTTAGACAGCTAACTAAGATTGAAGACACCACTACATTTTAGCATGATAACATTAGCATTACTAGCTATTTTTGACAAACTTTGCTAGTAACAGTAATGACATCTCTCTAAAGTAAATTTGACAACATCATAATATGGCAAAGTTGTTTCCTACAAATTATTTTCATACTTTAGCAACCCATGTCTAGGGGAGAAATACATATTGTGGTACTAGACAACTCATTTCTGACTACAGCAGTGTACAAACTAGCAGCAACAAACTCAAACCAACCCAGGGATATAGCAAAACATGTCACAGTTGGTTGCATAGGGTGACAGCGTCTTCGGCCTGAATCTAATAGAATCCTGAGCCAGTCAGTCTACATCTGTAAAACATAGAATCAGCTTCACATCTGAAGTTAAATAGAAAGGTGAATGGAGGGATCAGGTTGGTTCCATCAAGCTAATCACAACCACCATTGATAATGTAATCAGTGTGTTTGTGTGTGATCGATCAGTATCTTTTGATAGGGGGTCAGGAGCTGATATACGCTGCTATGCCTGTCAATGGGGCGCTGCCGGCAAAAGACCTCACCTCCAGCCGCACTTCTTGTCTGCTCACCAGTGGTCGTACATGGGGAGAACAGATTTAGGTACGTTATGTCTGACCTGTTCAACCTTCAACATATATTGTATCAGATATCACCTATCCCTAACTGCCATTGGTAATAGAACAGTGATTGTGTGTGTGTTCACAGATACATGAGATGCTGGCACTTAACACATGAGGCGATTACTAATAATACAGCTGTGTGTTCACAGGAACATGTATGGAGTCAGTACATGGAGACTTGCAAGATGTGATGAAGTCTACACTGATAAATGTGCTTGATACTGATGTCCCTGAATGAAGAGAGACCTGGCATTAACATTTTACTATAAACAACTTTTACTTGTCAGTCAATATTGGGTGGGAGAAAACCTGTGTATTCTGCACCAGGATCTGGAAACTCCTGTAGTATACCGGACACCACACAGGAAGGCATGACCACTCTGACATGTTTGCCAAAGCAGCCCCATTTACCAGACAAAATGCAGACAAGCACAGTATCTGTATCAGCTGGGAATAACGATGAAAGATGAAAGGTGCACATTGTTATATTAGCAGAACATAATATATGTGGCAATGACACACCCAAGAAACACCCACATCAAACCACACCCCCAAGTTTGGCTTCTGTCATGGCCGCCAGCATTTGAGCAAGCTAAGGAAAAAAAAACGCGGCCAAAGCAGTGGGTGCATTTTCCCTTTAAAGACATCCTCCAGTGATTTTTTTGTAACTTTCATGTTGTGATATCCAAAGAATAAATAAAGTAAAGTACACACACTAAAGGGTAAAAAAAATTTTTTTACGCAAATGTGTGTTTTTAAGACAACTGCAAACTTCAAGGAGTTGGTCCAATGGGAAGTCGTGATGTCATCGGCCTCCCCTTACTCGAGTAACAACAGAGGAGCAATAGAGAAGAAAAGAGGAAAGCCCCCAGGTAACTGGAGTGACACTTTAAGATATTCAAACCATAACCCAATATAAGAGTCCTTCAGTGGTTTGTTCTCTTTGCTAGTATCATGGGCTTGTCTTCACTGGCTACCCCATATGAACTATTGTTCACATAGCTCTCCAGGTAATAGTCTGAGAACAGCATTGTCAGAACTTTAAAAGCATCAGAGTCGTCCTGGCATTCATCCAGAACACCCAAATGACCACCAGTTCTCTGTTCCATCTTATATTAACGTTAGTCATTTAGCAGATGCTCTTATCCCGAGGGACTTACAGTCAGTGCATTCATCTTAAGATACCTAGGTGGGACAACCCCCATATCACAGTCATTGTACATGTTCCTCAATAAAGTAGCTATCAGCAAAGTCAGAGCAAGTAAAGGGGTGGGGACTCAAGTGTGAGTGTTAGTTCATGAAAGTGTTTTTTTATTTGATGTATTCAGTCTTTTCTATATGAAGTGAACTCATCTCTTTCACCATCTCCTTCTGGCCCTCACAGCAATAAATAACACCACTTTCTCTGTTTCCCTCTCTCCCTACATCCCAAAACAGCTACTGTTCAACTGATGTATGTCTTTTACTGTGACAGGCCCTCAACCACCGGATGTAGTATCTCCTGTGATCACCCCAGGCCTCGGAAGACCTCTTCAACTACAACAGGAAGCAGTCATACGACTGGGTCACGACCCCTCTTTATAACACCATGAGTCAAGCGGAGCCCACCCCGTGAGCCGCAGTGGAAGGTTCCGGTCTCACCGAGGAGCAAGGTGTGGAAGGATTGTCAGGGGAGGAGAGGGAGACCTAGTCAGCGTGTCAGAATGAGGAAAAGAAAGAGAGAGAGAGAGAGGAGGAAGAGGAGAAGAGGAAACATCTGTCAGATAGCAGCCGTGTAACATCATTACACACAAGGCCCACCGGCTCACCTAACACAGCCACAGCTGGGTCTAATACAGCCTCCATCCACAGGGGAAACTACTGTGTGACCCGCCATAGTCAGAACTATGTACACATCCAGCCAGGAGGCACCAGGGAGGGGATGAGGTGATGCCTAAGCCCACAATCGAGACTCATTGGGGAAGTGTCTGTACCAGAGCCCCAAGCTTCTCGCCTGATCATGTGGCTGAGGTTCAAATGTTTTTGTTTGACCGCACTTCATTTTTTTGTTTTTGAACAAGAGGAGAGAGGCAGTGACTGAGGAGTGTGAGAGAAAGATACTGAGAGAGAGAGTAGTCTGCCGCATGTGTTGGATGTTAATAAGACTGATTCATTTAACTGTGTTTTCTTTAAACAAGCGAGATTTACACTCATTAAACTCTTCTATAGAGAATTGGTGAATGATATAACGTTGCTGTGTGATGTTGAGCTATTTCTCACTGGCCTTATCACACGCCGGGTAATTCTAGAACTATCTGCTCCTTTACAGCAATAGGCATCCTTTTTAACAAATGAGCCAGGCTTCTTCCTTGCCAGGATTTATGCCTTGCCAAACTCTGGTATTTGTCCCTGTGCCAGCTGTTTTCTTAACTGAGGTAAATCTCAATAAATCAATAGGAGTTAATCTGCTGAGAAGACTGTGTGCTGGCCTGTTTAAAAGGCCACTTCATCTCTATTGGTTCCAGAGCATGAATCAAGCCCTCAATGAAGAATCAACCGAGAAGTGACATTCAGATAGCAGGCTCAGTGTTTCCGAGCAATGATATGGGAAACAGAGAAGTCCCATATTTTAAAGGGGTATGGTATAGTGCTGGACCCAATATCCCAGGTATGCATCTTTTTTTTCAGGTCGTTTCAACCCCGACATAAAACCATTCTTCCTCTAGCACTGTCTCAATTAGGCAGATGGTCTATGTGTCGTATGGTAAGCTGATCAGAATGCTGTGTTATTTGTCATGTAACCCTAGCTTCACCGCCACAGTGAACGAGGACGGTTCGAGGTGATATAGAGCAGGAGATGGGTGCAAATCATTTCTATGATCGCTCGTGTGTCATGCAGGGTAAGGCCTTGGAATTCCATGCATTCTGGACTCGGTTTCATACTGAAAGATCTCACCTTCCGTACAAAATGTCACATAACCTGTCGTTGGGGACGAGGTAAGACCAGTCTGAGTTCAAAATGGACTCCTTCAGATGTCTCCTCTCTATTGCAACATATTCAAAGACTGTCTTCGTACTGTAGAGAAAGGTCAAAGGTGCTGATTTGACCTTGTGTGCGTCAATCACTCCTCCATACTGTATGTCAGGGGCAGAGGGAGGGATTGGAGGAGGGCAGGACTGTGGCCCAGTGGGGTGTATGTATATAGCCTGGTCTAGCTGAAATCTGATGAGGAGCAGGGGAGAAAGAGAGAGAGAGAAAGAGGAGGAGGAGAGGATTTCAGGTTCTCGGGGCTTGAACCCAGCACGACCCCAGTGTGTTGACACAGGTTGCCCTCCTGCCCCTTTAACCCCACACCACCACCACCACTCTCCCACCCCCATACAAATCTTAGGGAATTATTGAATAGGGTCCCTCATTGATCAAGCCAAATTGTTACCCCGTTTCAGTTGCAGCATAAGGAGACAGTTATCATTCAATCCAGTTGTATGCTGATTAAATTATAAAATTAGATATGTTTCATTTTCATTCATCATGTTTGTATTGTTTGGTCAAATCAATGGGGTAATATTACAAAGAGACTGAAGGTAGACATAGAAGATGGTTGTGTTTGATATACATTACCTTTCATAAGTTTGGGGTCACTTAGAAATGTCCTTGTTTTTGAAAGAAAAGCAACATTTTTTGTCCATTAAAATCACATCATATTGATCAGAAATACAGTGTAGACATTGTTAATGTTGTAAATGACTGTTGTAGCTGGAATCGGCAGATTTGTTATGGAATATCTACATAGGTGTACAGCGGCCCATTATCAGCAATCATCACTCCTGTGATCCAATTGCACGTTGTGTTAGCTAATCCAAGTTTATCATTTTAAAAAGCTAATTGATCATTAGAAAATCAGTTTGCAATTATGTTAGCACAGCTGAAAACTGTTGTCCTGATTAAAGAAGCAATAAAACTGGCCTTCTTTAGACTAGTTGGAGCATCAGCATTTGAACAGTAGTGTATGTTGTCTCAGATTGCGGTCCTCTACTACCGTCTGATCCTCTGGGACCATGGTGGCAGCTCCCCACTGGGCACAGACATCAGTTCAACGTCTAGTTTTGATTTACATTTGGTTGAGTTGACAACTAACGTGAATTCATGAAATCAACAAAAAATGTCACCATGTCATTGGATTTAGGTAAAAAGGTGAAATTCCCTTACGTTGATTACTTTTTTCAAAATTCTATCAGTTTTCCAATTTTTGGGGTTGAAATTACGTGGAAGCAATGTTGATTCACCCAGTTTTTGCCCAGTGGGTAGTATGTGAGAAGAGGCTAGCTGTGTGGCAGTCAGAAACCTCTCTTCAGGAGGTTGTTATTGAATCCAGGTCCCCTGGGGTCCACACAGTGAGATGGCATCACAGGGTCTCCGTTCAATAACAACATCTACATGACCCTCTTTGAATCTGTTTGTTGTGACGCACGTATGAGTGATGGGTGACTTGGAATACAAGTACAATGATTCCATAGGAATCTTAAGATCTTAAACCATGACCACCTGTTTTTAGAAAACGTAACTCAAGACCTGAAGTTAGAATCGGCAAAGATACAATTGCACTTATCTGATGTATTTGACAATAAAAAAATATTTAAATTGCCCATTCTCCATTCCTACACAGACCACATATTTCCAGTGTGGAGAGGCACATTCCTCTGTGGTGTTCCTCTGAAAGGCGTAGGCCCAAAAAAGTGATGATATACAAGCAGTCTGTCTGGGGCCTCAGTGTGTCCGAACTGAGAGCACAACAGGGGCACTGCAGACCTCTCCAATCCCTCCTATGTCTCATCCTCTCCCTGACCCTCATTACTTCTTCATGTGAGAACCGTGAAGAGATGACTAAAACACAAGCATTCCCCCCCAAATTAACTCCTCACTCACTAAGAATGTCAACTGACCACGGTGCTACAAATCTCTTTAGCTCTGTCTCATAAAAACAACGTCTGAACCCAGAAAATGAACTCACGCAGACAGAGGAGTGTTGTCTTTCATCGCTGGCACTGGCAGTGTGTTGATGCACTATTTAAGCGATGTATAGTCATAGCTTAACGTTACCGGGTTTGTGTTTTGATAATTCGGTTGGAGCCAGGGAAGAGGTTCTTCCCAGTGTGTTGGAGCCAGGGCCTGTGATGAGTGGGCACGCTGATTAGCGAGTTAGCGAGGGTGGCTACAGATGGACCCTAGCTCGCGCTACGGTTTCAGCGCACCACTGTTGTAAACTGTGGGTGGGCATGGGGATAAAACAGCCCAGGTTAAGCATTGTTTATGCTAGGTGTCTGTGGTTCAACATTCACCACAGGGGTGTGCAGCGCCCTTATGTCTCCGTTAGCAGTAAGATGCTAGAACCACCTACATTGAAGCTAATATCCAAGTTACCATCAAAACTTTTGCTTATTCAGATTTCACCCCTCTTAGAATAAGGTAAATAAACATATACAAAACAAGTAAGTTATTATGGCACAGGCTTGTTGCATGCTGTTGTCCCTCGTAACTCTGAGTCGTTGCGATCTTTGCCTAATCCACCTCGACAGGGTAGTCTGCTGGAGGTCTCTGGATGGCCTCCCAGGCTGGAAGTGTGGTGTGTGTGTGTGTGTGTGGGGGGGGGTGCTCCACCTGTCTCCCTGCCCCGAGCACTGAGGGTCAGCCGAGAGCCTGAGAGGTGGTCCTCCACCCCATCAACGCTAAACAGTGTGAAACAACAAATGAACTGCAGCACCACCCATGCAAATGTCAGCTACAACAAGCGCTGGCTTTACAAACGACCTGCCACACACCCAGGATCCTGTTGTGTGGTCTCATATGAAAATACTCTGAGTATACCAAGCATTCCTAATACCACCCCACCCCCCCCATGTTGCCCTCACAACAGCCTCAACTTGTCGGGGCATGGAATAGAGGCTTAAAAATCCATCTTTAACCTGTCTCCTCCCCTTGATCTATATTTATTTATTTAACTTCATCTACACTGATTGAAGGGGATTTAACAAGTGACATCAATAAGGAATCATGTCTTTCACCTGGATTCACCTTGTCAGTCTATGTCATGGAAAGAGCAGGTGTTCTTAACATTTTGTACATTCAATGTACATCTCCTTTGTCAGGCTGGTCATTATCATTCAGATACTTGCCTCAATAAAGCCTCTGTGCATCTATGTTGCAGTCTATCATAGTAACTGTGATCTTAGATGAACACACCCCAGCAAAGCAAAGTAACATTTGTGATATTCATCGCACTTTAAAGATTCACATCTGAAGTTTGCAGGGGTCCTGTGACTAGGTGTCACATTCCTGACAATGCCGTTACAGATGCGTAGAAACACAGCCATTGGTTGCCACATACTGGCAGGAGGTATCAGACCAATAGTGCAACCAAGCATCCCATGCCCCAAAAGTGGACCATAATAGTATTTCATTGGCATGTGGTCTCATGTTTTGGTGATGTGTGTGTTGTATTTTGACATGATGTGATGTCAGATAAGCATCTTACCCGGGGTCCCACATGTAATGCCAGGGTGTTCAAGTGACACGGTCACCTCCCTGAGAAGTTCGTGAAAGTGCATGTGTGCGTGTTTCGCTTGTGTGTGTGTGTGAGCACAAGTGAGAGTATGTGTATGAATGTGTGTCTGTCAGTGTGCTCTGTGAAAATTGTGAAATCCATTGACAGGGGAGAAGAGAAGAGGGGAGGGGGTTTAGTAGGCAATGTTCTGATTCCGGAATCCTTGCTCTCCCCTCGCTACCGTTCCACACATAAATCAGGGGAGCGTGACTAAACCCACCGGTAACAGGAGCCGGGCCGGCGCTCCCCCGTGGATCCAGGGCCTGCACATCAGCATTTCAGCACGCCCTGCAGTAAGGCCCCGCCGAAGCCCCACGGGCCCCCGGAAACCCCTGGAAACCAAACAGTGAGGTCAGCATTGGGCTCAGAGAGAAAGAACACAGAGATCCAGGGCCAGCAGGGCCACGGCCAGAGAGACTGAACCTGGGATTAAGTCATTAAGGACAGCCATCACCTTAAGCCACCGCTGGGGATCCTATGTGAAGCTGCTGTAAAAAGATACTCTGTTCTTGTGTATTGATTTTATCTCTGCAGAGAACTGGCTGTGACTTTCTTCTGTTAGCTCAGAGGCAAGGAATATTCTTGGAGGAGTGCTGGTGTTTGAATCAGATTTTTTTGAAGATTTCTGCTACATTGCTAAACAACATTAAAACACACTTAAGTATCTTCATGTGTGAATTTCCGTTTGATAGATGACTGCTTCGGTGGAAGAACAAAATAATAAAAGAGTTGTGAACGTGCCGAGAATTATGCTTTTCCATTGTCTCTCCTCTGCACCCTGTACTGGTCCCAGTATTCACTATCATAGCACTGGGAATGAGGCTTTTCCATTGTCTCTCCTCTGCACCCTGTACTGGACCCAGTCCCAGTATTCACTATCATAGCACTGGGAATGAGGCTTTTCCATTGTCTCTCCTCTGCACCCTGTACTGGACCCAGTCCCAGTATTCACTATCATAGCACTGGGAATGAGGCTTTTCCATTGTCTCTCCTCTGCACCCTGTACTGGACCCAGTATTCACTATCATAGCACTGGGAATGAGGCTTTTCCATTGTCTCTCCTCTGCACCCTGTACTGGACCCAGTATTCACTATCATAGCACTGGGAATGAGGCTTTTCCATTGTCTCTCCTCTGCACCCTGTACTGGACCCAGTATTCACTATCATAGCACTGGGAATGAGGCTTTTCCATTGTCTCTCCTCTGCACCCTGTACTGGAACCAGTCCCAGTATTCACTATCATAGCACTGGGAATGAGATTTTCCATTGTCTCTCCTCTGCACCCTGTACTGGACCCAGTCCCAGTATTCACTATCATAGCACTGGGAATGAGGCTTTTCTATTGTCTCTCCTCTCTGCACCCTGTACTGGACCCAGTATTCACTATCATAGCACTGGGAATGAGGCTTTTCCATTGTCTCTCCTCTGCACCCTGTACTGGACCCAGTATTCACTATCATAGCACTGGGAATGAGGCTTTTCCATTGTCTCTCCTCTGCACCCTGTACTGGACCCAGTATTCACTATCATAGCACTGGGAATGAGGCTTTTCCATTGTCTCTCCTCTGCACCCTGTACTGGACCCAGTCCCAGTATTCACTATCATAGCACTGGGAATGAGGCTTTTCCATTGTCTCTCCTCTGCACCCTGTACTGGTCCCAGTATTCACTATCATAGCACTGGGAATGAGGCTTTTCCATTGTCTCTCCTCTGCACGCTGTACTGGACCCAGTCCCAGTATTCACTATCATAGCACTGGGAATGAGGCTTTTCCATTGTCTCTCCTCTGTACCCTGTACTGGACCCAGTCCCAGTATTCACTATCATAGCACTGGGAATGAGGCTTTTCCATTGTCTCTCCTCTGCACCCTGTACTGGACCCAGTCCCAGTATTCACTATCATAGCACTGGGAATGAGGCTTTTCCATTGTCTCTCCTCTGCACCCTGTACTGGACCCAGTCCCAGTATTCACTATCATAGCACTGGGAATGAGGCTTTTCCATTGTCTCTCCTCTGCACCCTGTACTGGACCCAGTATTCACTATCATAGCACTGGGAATGAGGCTTTTCCATTGTCTCTCCTCTGCACCCTGTACTGGACCCAGACCCAGTATTCACTATCATAGCACTGGGAATGAGGCTTTTCCATTGTCTCTCCTCTGCACCCTGTACTGGACCCAGTATTCACTATCATAGCACTGGGAATGAGGCTTTTCCATTGTCTCTCCTCTGCATCCTGTACTGGACCCAGTTTTCACTATCATAGCACTGGGAATGAGGCTTTTCCATTGTCTCTCCTCTGCACCCTGTACTGGACCCAGTATTCACTATCATAGCACTGGGAATGAGGCTTTTCCATTGTCTCTCCTCTGCACCCTGTACTTGACCCAGTCCCAGTATTCACTATCATAGCACTGGGAATGAGGCTTTTCCATTGTCTCTCCTCTGCACCCTGTACTGGACCCAGTATTCACTATCATAGCACTGGGAATGAGGCTTTTCCATTGTCTCTCCTCTGCACCCTGTACTGGACCCAGACCCAGTATTCACTATCATAGCACTGGGAATGAGGCTTTTCCATTGTCTCTCCTCTGCACCCTGTACTGGACCCAGTATTCACTATCATAGCACTGGGAATGAGGCTTTTCCATTGTCTCTCCTCTGCATCCTGTACTGGACCCAGTTTTCACTATCATACCACTGGGAATGAGGCTTTTCCATTGTCTCTCCTCTGCACCCTGTACTGGACCCAGTATTCACTATCATAGCACTGGGAATGAGGCTTTTCCATTGTCTCTCCTCTGCACCCTGTACTGGACCCAGTATTCACTATCATAGCACTGGGAATGAGGCTTTTCCATTGTCTCTCCTCTGCACCCTGTACTGGACCCAGTATTCACTATCATAGCACTGGGAATGAGGCTTTTCCATTGTCTCTCCTCTGCACCCTGTACTGGACCCAGTATTCACTATCATAGCACTGGGAATGAGGCTTTTCCATTGTCTCTCCTCTGCACCCTGTACTGGTCCCAGTATTCACTATCATAGCACTGGGAATGAGGCTTTTCCATTGTCTCTCCTCTGCACCCTGTACTGGACCCAGTCCCAGTATTCACTATCATAGCACTGGGAATGAGGCTTTTCCATTGTCTCTCCTCTGCACCCTGTACTGGACCCAGTCCCAGTATTCACTATCATAGCACTGGGAATGAGGCTTTTCCATTGTCTCTCCTCTGCACCCTGTACTGGACCCAGTCCCAGTATTCACTATCATAGCACTGGGAATGAGGCTTTTCCATTGTCTCTCCTCTGCACCCTGTACTGGTCCCAGTATTCACTATCATAGCACTGGGAATGAGGCTTTTCCATTGTCTCTCCTCTGCACCCTGTACTGGTCCCAGTATTCACTATCATAGCACTGGGAATGAGGCTTTTCCATTGTCTCTCCTCTGCACCCTGTACTGGACCCAGTCCCAGTATTCACTATCATAGCACTGGGAATAAGGCTTTTCCATTGTCTCTCCTCTGCACCCTGTACTGGACCCAGTCCCAGTATTCACTATCATAGCACTGGGAATGAGGCTTTTCCATTGTCTCTCCTCTGTACCCTGTACTGGTCCCAGTATTCACTATCATAGCACTGGGAATGAGGCTTTTCCATTGTCTCTCCTCTGCACCCTGTACTGGTCCCAGTATTCACTATCATAGCACTGGGAATGAGGCTTTTCCATTGTCTCTCCTCTGCACCCTGTACTGGTCCCAGTATTCACTATCATAGCACTGGGAATGAGGCTTTTCCATTGTCTCTCCTCTGCACCCTGTACTGGACCCAGTCCCAGTATTCACTATCATAGCACTGGGAATGAGGCTTTTCCATTGTCTCTCCTCTGCACCCTGTACTGGACCCAGTCCCAGTATTCACTATCATAGCACTGGGAATGAGGCTTTTCCATTGTCTCTCCTCTGCACCCTGTACTGGACCCAGTATTCACTATCATAGCACTGGGAATGAGGCTTTTCCATTGTCTCTCCTCTGCACCCTGTACTGGTCCCAATATTCACTATCATAGCACTGGGAATGAGGCTTTTCCATTGTCTCTCCTCTGCACCCTGTACTGGACCCAGTATTCACTATCATAGCACTGGGAATGAGGCTTTTCCATTGTCTCTCCTCTGCACCCTGTACTGGTCCCAGTATTCACTATCATAGCACTGGGAATGAGGCTTTTCCATTGTCTCTCCTCTGCACCCTGTACTGGACCCAGTATTCACTATCATAGCACTGGGAATTAGGCTTTTCCATTGTCTCTCCTCTGCACCCTGTACTGGTCCCAGTATTCACTATCATAGCACTGGGAATGAGGCTTTTCCATTGTCTCTCCTCTGCACCCTGTACTGGACCCAGTATTCACTATCATAGCACTGGGAATGAGGCTTTTCCATTGTCTCTCCTCTGCACCCTGTACTGGACCCAGTCCCAGTATTCACTATCATAGCACTGGGAATGAGGCTTTTCCATTGTCTCTCCTCTGCACCCTGTACTGGTCCCAATATTCACTATCATAGCACTGGGAATGAGGCTTTTCCATTGTCTCTCCTCTGCACCCTGTACTGGTCCCAGTATTCACTATCATAGCACTGGGAATGAGGCTTTTCCATTGTCTCTCCTCTGCACCCTGTACTGGTCCCAGTATTCACTATCATAGCACTGGGAATGAGGCTTTTCCATTGTCTCTCCTCTGCACCCTGTACTGGACCCAGTCCCAGTATTCACTATCATAGCACTGGGAATGAGGCTTTTCCATTGTCTCTCCTCTGCACCCTGTACTGGACCCAGTCCCAGTATTCACTATCATAGCACTGGGAATGAGGCTTTTCCATTGTCTCTCCTCTGCACCCTGTACTGGACCCAGTCCCAGTATTCACTATCATAGCACTGGGAATGAGGCTTTTCCATTGTCTCTCCTCTGCACCCTGTACTGGACCCAGTATTCACTATCATAGCACTGGGAATGAGGCTTTTCCATTGTCTCTCCTCTGCACCCTGTACTGGACCCAGTATTCACTATCATAGCACTGGGAATGAGGCTTTTCCATTGTCTCTCCTCTGCACCCTGTACTGGTCCCAATATTCACTATCATAGCACTGGGAATGAGGCTTTTCCATTGTCTCTCCTCTGCACCCTGTACTGGTCCCAGTATTCACTATCATAGCACTGGGAATGAGGCTTTTCCATTGTCTCTCCTCTGCACCCTGTACTGGTCCCAGTATTCACTATCATAGCACTGGGAATGAGGCTTTTCCATTGTCTCTCCTCTGCACCCTGTACTGGACCCAGTCCCAGTATTCACTATCATAGCACTGGGAATGAGGCTTTTCCATTGTCTCTCCTCTGCACCCTGTACTGGACCCAGTCCCAGTATTCACTATCATAGCACTGGGAATGAGGCTTTTCCATTGTCTCTCCTCTGCACCCTGTACTGGACCCAGTCCCAGTATTCACTATCATAGCACTGGGAATGAGGCTTTTCCATTGTCTCTCCTCTGCACCCTGTACTGGACCCAGTATTCACTATCATAGCACTGGGAATGAGGCTTTTCCATTGTCTCTCCTCTGCACCCTGTACTGGACCCAGTATTCACTATCATAGCACTGGGAATGAGGCTTTTCCATTGTCTCTCCTCTGCACCCTGTACTGGTCCCAATATTCACTATCATAGCACTGGGAATGAGGCTTTTCCATTGTCTCTCCTCTGCACCCTGTACTGGACCCAGTCCCAGTATTCACTATCATAGCACTGGGAATGAGGCTTTTCCATTGTCTCTCCTCTGCACCCTGTACTTGTCCCAGTATTCACTATCATAGCACTGGGAATGAGGCTTTTCCATTGTCTCTCCTCTGCACCCTGTACTGGTCCCAGTATTCACTATCATAGCACTGGGAATGAGGCTTTTCCATTGTCTCTCCTCTGCACCCTGTACTGGTCCCAGTATTCACTATCATAGCACTGGGAATGAGGCTTTTCCATTGTCTCTCCTCTGCACCCTGTACTGGTCCCAGTATTCACTATCATAGCACTGGGAATGAGGCTTTTCCATTGTCTCTCCTCTGCACCCTGTACTGGACCCAGTATTCACTATCATAGCACTGGGAATGAGGCTTTTCCATTGTCTCTCCTCTGCACCCTGTACTGGACCCAGTCCCAGTATTCACTATCATAGCACTGGGAATGTGGCTTTTCCATTGTCTCTCCTCTGCACCCTGTACTGGTCCCAATATTCACTATCATAGCACTGGGAATGAGGCTTTTCCATTGTCTCTCCTCTGCACCCTGTACTGGTCCCAGTATTCACTATCATAGCACTGGGAATGAGGCTTTTCCATTGTCTCTCCTCTGCACCCTGTACTGGTCCCAGTATTCACTATCATAGCACTGGGAATGAGGCTTTTCCATTGTCTCTCCTCTGCACCCTGTACTGGACCCAGTCCCAGTATTCACTATCATAGCACTGGGAATGAGGCTTTTCCATTGTCTCTCCTCTGCACCCTGTACTGGACCCAGTCCCAGTATTCACTATCATAGCACTGGGAATGAGGCTTTTCCATTGTCTCTCCTCTGCACCCTGTACTGGACCCAGTTTTCACTATCATAGCACTGGGAATGAGGCTTTTCCATTGTCTCTCCTCTGCACCCTGTACTGGACCCAGTATTCACTATCATAGCACTGGGAATGAGGCTTTTCCATTGTCTCTCCTCTGCACCCTGTACTGGTCCCAATATTCACTATCATAGCACTGGGAATGAGGCTTTTCCATTGTCTCTCCTCTGCACCCTGTACTGGACCCAGTATTCACTATCATAGCACTGGGAATGAGGCTTTTCCATTGTCTCTCCTCTGCACCCTGTACTGGTCCCAGTATTCACTATCATAGCACTGGGAATGAGGCTTTTCCATTGTCTCTCCTCTGCACCCTGTACTGGACCCAGTATTCACTATCATAGCACTGGGAATGAGGCTTTTCCATTGTCTATCCTCTGCACCCTGTACTGGTCCCAGTATTCACTATCATAGCACTGGGAATGAGGCTTTTCCATTGTCTCTCCTCTGCACCCTGTACTGGACCCAGTATTCACTATCATAGCACTGGGAATGAGGCTTTTCCATTGTCTCTCCTCTGCACCCTGTACTGGTCCCAGTATTCACTATCATAGCACTGGGAATGAGGCTTTTCCATTGTCTCTCCTCTGCACCCTGTACTGGTCCCAGTATTCACTATCATAGCACTGGGAATGAGGCTTTTCCATTGTCTCTCCTCTGCACCCTGTACTGGACCCAGTCCCAGTATTCACTATCATAGTACTGGGAATGAGGCTTTTCCATTGTCTCTCCTCTGCACCCTGTACTGGACCCAGTCCCAGTATTCACTATCATAGCACTGGGAATGAGGCTTTTCCATTGTCTCTCCTCTGCACCCTGTACTGGACCCAGTCCCAGTATTCACTATCATAGCACTGGGAATGAGGCTTTTCCATTGTCTCTCCTCTGCACCCTGTACTGGACCCAGTCCCAGTATTCACTATCATAGCACTGGGAATGAGGCTTTTCCATTGTCTCTCCTCTGCACCCTGTACTGGACCCAGTATTCACTATCATAGCACTGGGAATGAGGCTTTTCCATTGTCTCTCCTCTGCACCCTGTACTGGACCCAGTATTCACTATCATAGCACTGGGAATGAGGCTTTTCCATTGTCTCTCCTCTGCACCCTGTACTGGACCCAGTATTCACTATCATAGCACTGGGAATGAGGCTTTTCCATTGTCTCTCCTCTGCACCCTGTACTGGTCCCAGTATTCACTATCATAGCACTGGGAATGAGGCTTTTCCATTGTCTCTCCTCTGCACCCTGTACTGGACCCAGTATTCACTATCATAGCACTGGGAATGAGGCTTTTCCATTGTCTCTCCTCTGCACCCTGTACTGGACCCAGTCCCAGTATTCACTATCATAGCACTGGGAATGAGGCTTTTCCATTGTCTCTCCTCTGCACCCTGTACTGGACCCAGTCCCAGTATTCACTATCATAGCACTGGGAATGAGGCTTTTCCATTGTCTCTCCTCTGCACCCTGTACTGGTCCCAGTATTCACTATCATAGCACTGGGAATGAGGCTTTTCCATTGTCTCTCCTCTGCACCCTGTACTGGACCCAGTCCCAGTATTCACTATCATAGCACTGGGAATGAGGCTTTTCCATTGTCTCTCCTCTGCACCCTGTACTGGACCCAGTCCCAGTATTCACTATCATAGCACTGGGAATGAGGCTTTTCCATTGTCTCTCCTCTGCACCCTGTACTGGACCCAGTCCCAGTATTCACTATCATAGCACTGGGAATGAGGCTTTTCCATTGTCTCTCCTCTGCACCCTGTACTGGTCCCAGTATTCACTATCATAGCACTGGGAATGAGGCTTTTCCATTGTCTCTCCTCTGCACCCTGTACTGGACCCAGTATTCACTATCATAGCACTGGGAATGAGGCTTTTCCATTGTCTCTCCTCTGCACCCTGTACTGGACCCAGTCCCAGTATTCACTATCATAGTACTGGGAATGAGGCTTTTCCATTGTCTCTCCTCTGCACCCTGTACTGGACCCAGTCCCAGTATTCACTATCATAGCACTGGGAATGAGGCTTTTCCATTGTCTCTCCTCTGCACCCTGTACTGGACCCAGTCCCAGTATTCACTATCATAGCACTGGGAATGAGGCTTTTCCATTGTCTCTCCTCTGTACCCTGTACTGGACCCAGTCCCAGTATTCACTATCATAGCACTGGGAATGAGGCTTTTCCATTGTCTCTCCTCTGCACCCTGTACTGGACCCAGTATTCACTATCATAGCACTGGGAATGAGGCTTTTCCATTGTCTCTCCTCTGCACCCTGTACTGGACCCAGTCCCAGTATTCACTATCATAGCACTGGCAATGAGGCTTTTCCATTGTCTCTCCTCTGCACCCTGTACTGGACCCAGTATTCACTATCATAGCACTGGGAATGAGGCTTTTCCATTGTCTCTCCTCTGCACCCCT
This sequence comes from Oncorhynchus tshawytscha, assembly GCF_018296145.1. NCBI lineage: Eukaryota > Metazoa > Chordata > Actinopteri > Salmoniformes > Salmonidae > Oncorhynchus > Oncorhynchus tshawytscha. Next base: position 20,152,673 of record NC_056445.1, read on the forward strand.
GTACTGGACCCAGTCCCAGTATTCACTATCATAGCACTGGGAATGAGGCTTTTCCATTGTCTCTCCTCTGCACCCTGTACTGGTCCCAGTATTCACTATCATAGCACTGGGAATGAGGCTTTTCCATTGTCTCTCCTCTGCACCCTGTACTGGACCCAGTATTCACTATCATAGCACTGGGAATGAGGCTTTTCCATTGTCTCTCCTCTGCACCCTGTACTGGACCCAGTCCCAGTATTCACTATCATAGCACTGGGAATGAGGCTTTTCCATTGTCTCTCCTCTGCACCCTGTACTGGACCCAGTCCCAGTATTCACTATCATAGCACTGGGAATGAGGCTTTTCCATTGTCTCTCCTCTGCACCCTGTACTGGTCCCAGTATTCACTATCATAGCACTGGGAATGAGGCTTTTCCATTGTCTCTCCTCTGCACCCTGTACTGGACCCAGTCCCAGTATTCACTATCATAGCACTGGGAATGAGGCTTTTCCATTGTCTCTCCTCTGCACCCTGTACTGGACCCAGTCCCAGTATTCACTATCATAGCACTGGGAATGAGGCTTTTCCATTGTCTCTCCTCTGCACCCTGTACTGGACCCAGTCCCAGTATTCACTATCATAGCACTGGGAATGAGGCTTTTCCATTGTCTCTCCTCTGCACCCTGTACTGGACCCAGTCCCAGTATTCACTATCATAGCACTGGGAATGAGGCTTTTCCATTGTCTCTCCTCTGCACCCTGTACTGGTCCCAGTATTCACTATCATAGCACTGGGAATGAGGCTTTTCCATTGTCTCTCCTCTGCACCCTGTACTGGACCCAGTATTCACTATCATAGCACTGGGAATGAGGCTTTTCCATTGTCTCTCCTCTGCACCCTGTACTGGACCCAGTCCCAGTATTCACTATCATAGCACAGGGAATGAGGCTTTTCCATTGTCTCTCCTCTGCACCCTGTACTGGACCCAGTCCCAGTATTCACTATCATAGCACTGGGAATGAGGCTTTTCCATTGTCTCTCCTCTGCACCCTGTACTGGACCCAGTCCCAGTATTCACTATCATAGCACTGGGAATGAGGCTTTTCCATTGTCTCTCCTCTGTACCCTGTACTGGACCGAGTCCCAGTATTCACTATCATAGCACTGGGAATGAGGCTTTTCCATTGTCTCTCCTCTGCACCCTGTACTGGACCCAGTATTCACTATCATAGCACTGGGAATGAGGCTTTTCCATTGTCTCTCCTCTGCACCCTGTACTGGACCCAGTCCCAGTATTCACTATCATAGCACTGGCAATGAGGCTTTTCCATTGTCTCTCCTCTGCACCCTGTACTGGACCCAGTATTCACTATCATAGCACTGGGAATGAGGCTTTTCCATTGTCTCTCCTCTGCACCCTGTACTGGACCCAGTCCCAGTATTCACTATCATAGCAGTCCTATTATCACCTGTCCATATAATTCCTTATAGTCCATTTTCCTACACACCCTCCTGCACTTAAATTGTACACACGTATGTAACACTATATCTAATAACATCCACCACAGTAACACTAGAGCTTTTACAGTATTAAAACAGGAGGGGGTGACATCCAGGATGAGTGGAATGCGGGTGTGATGGTGCAGTGTGTTTGTGTGTGTGTGTGTGTGTGTGTGTGTGTGTGTGTGTCTCTAGGACAGCTAAAAGATGGGATAGCTGATCCATCCTATCCTCGCCTTATTTGTTTTCAGACTTGTTTACAAGAGGTCCTTCCTGCAGCACGTGGAGAACCTGTATGTCAACAACAACACTCACCATCCAGGGGAACCTGTCTGCCAACAACAACACTCACCATCCAGGAGAACCTGTCTGCCAATAACAACACTCACCATCCAGGAGGACCTGTCTGCCAATAACAACACTCACCATCCAGGAGGACCTGTCTGCCAACAACAACACTCACCATCCAGGAGAACCTGTCTGCCAATAACAACACTCACCATCCAGGAGAACCTGTCTGTCAATAACAACACTCACCATCCAGGAGAACCTGTCTGCCAATAACAACACTCACCATCCAGGAGAACCTGTCTGCCAACAACAACACTCACCATCCAGGAGGACCTGTCTGCCAACAACAACACTCACCATCCAGGAGGACCTGTCTGCCAACAACAACACTCACCATCTAGGAGGACCTGTCTGCCAACAACAACACTCACCATCCAGGAGGACCTGTCTGCCAACTACAACACTCACCATCAGGGAGGACCTGTCTGCCAACAACAACACTCACCATCAGGGAGGAATGCCTACCATGCCTGCTGCAGTTGGCCCTGGCTACAGCACAGCATACCTCCCACAGACACACACGTGGTCAGACAGATGGACGGACAGACAGACGGACACACCGCCAGCGCAGGCAAGCACACACATGCAAGCCTGCACACACACACATACATACATACACTCCACTCACTCACTCGCCATGCCATCATCAATACCCAATTACCACGTCCTGTGTTTGGACAGTAAAGTTAGATCATGCAGGTTGGCTCCCTAGGCCCTTTCAGAGCAACCTGTTAAGTGTAATTCATGTGAGTGTCAAATGTGGGAATCCAGGGATACTCTTACTATTGGTGGACCACACATCTGGATGGGCTGGGCTTCAGCACTTAGCCATTTATCATCATTATATGGATCAATTATAACTCAGATTACATTTATAGCCATCACAAGGTAGAGCAGACCAGCATACCAGACTTTTTAGACAGGGATATAGAGGGATCAACATCTTAGCGCAGGGTCATTTATACTTATAGACAAGTTGTTGTGCACAAGCAGCGCAACTATAGGGCAAAACAGATGGGGATGGCTTAGAATGTTGACAGCATGGAAACTAAATTTAGTCTCCAATGTTTATTGAAAACATAAATACAAATGCACAATGAGCACTTATCTCTCAAATACATCATTACAGTTGTTGGTTATACGTATAGCTAACACATTTTTGCCGTATTAGCATTGACATGAAATCAGCCAAAACACCTCAGAACAAGACATGGTATCAAGAACAAGATGAAACGAGCCACTTACGATTCCCCACATGGCAGTTTCTTGTCATTGTTACAAGCAGTCTGGCCATCTAGAATCACAACAACACGCTGACTTCTGCCCCATTGAGGGGTGTGCATTGATTTTGTGACGTTGTCAGTTAACCCACCTATTGGGAACTGGTCACATGTCACAGAGAGACAAATAAATCTATAAATCGTGGTAAAAGTGAATAATGAACTTCCTCGTTTGATCTTCATGTCATGCTTCACACCATTTTATATTTTGGTAATGGAGGCTCAAAATCAGAATTGAACAAATGTTTAAGAAGAGAATTTGGTCCAACTAAAAGATGTAATCTTCAAAGCCAGAATGCTTAGTTTGCCTTTGGGACACTGTAGAAGTTAGTTGACTCCAAATTAATGGAATACCCTGGGTGGTGTACCCTGAGTGAAATATATATATTTTTTAAAGGGTTTTCTGTTTCAAAGACTTCCAACACTGCTTTAGGAGACATGACTTTGTTCTTTACCAACAGTGGCTTTATGGCTATCATATTCTAGCATCCATTCAACTAAAGCTTCATTTCTCCTACTAGCTGTTGTTTTAATGACATGGACCCAATATAACCAATTACACAAGACAGCGGTAGCCCTCTCCTCAGTCTTTAACACTGACATTTGTCTATATCCTATTAGTTTCTCTTGGAGCCTGTGAGTTTATTCTACAAAGCCTGTTGTTGCTTTATATCCCATGCCTACATTAGGGCTGATTTTCATTGTAACCAAAACGGTATACTGGGTTACTGACTTCTAGAAAAACTAATATTGGGGGCCATTGTCTCGGTGGTTGCTATGGCGACCGTCACACGTTCTCTGGTGATTGGATTTATTTCGGTCTTATCGCTGGCTACATCATCATTCCCCCCGGCAGAGTGATATTAATGATAGCAATGTCTCACCAGATCATTTACAGCCGTTTCCATCGAAGCACACTGCTACAAAGCACCCAAGTCTCATTAAAGTGCTCTGCTGGTGCCCTTTGTTTTAAAACTTTCTCAGTACCGTTCATGACATATTAGTTTTATGTGTTTTACACATATCGTCTCAACTGTAAGAGAGGCCAGGGTGGGGGTAGGGGATTAACGTTTTGCCCCTCTGTCCAGATAAGGGGTCTCGTCTAGGGGTCAAGGCCAGCACCCAATGACCCCCCTCTAAGTCCACATGAGTGACCGTGTCTGGATACACACAAGCCACTGGCTAACACCCACAATCCATCACTCTGCTGGATGAGGACAGAATTAATCCCCAAGGAATGTGATTTGTCCATACTAAATCAGTATTGTCTGTCAAGTGACAAGCTGTTGAGTCCTGTCCACACTGTCGAAGGAGACATAACCTGTGATGTGGATTGTAAAAAGACATGTAACACATGTCCTCCGTCCAGTAGCCTGTTCTGTTCTGTTGCTTGTTATTGTTAGCCTCCATCTTCAGGGAACAACTCTATGAGCCAGTCCATCAGTAACACACTGTTTGTGTGGGTCTGTAATGATCAGTCCATGGCCAGGTTGCAACACTCTCATGATTCAGCCTCATAATGTAATGATGTGATTGTGAGGTCATAGAGAGTTAGCTAGCAGCGTGTAGAGCCTGCGCCAGCCTCTCTCCCTCGCTAATTGATGCACTTCAGCCGCTGGGCTCTTTGAACTGAATCCCCCGCGTCCACCCGGGAGAATGCAGATGGCATCATTATTTCCCCCTCTGCTTTGAAACTCAAGCCCCCGATGATGACCCAGAGCTCTTGGCGCTGCCACGGCCGCCAGTGAGAGGACCCGTCTGTTTGCTTTGCATTAAGAAACCGTGTGCCCTGGCCCCGTGTTGCTGGCTGCACCACTGTTGTTGCTTTCTAGTACACTTGACATGGGTCTGCGTTTGAGGGAGCCAGCCACCGTGGCTTAGGATTGTTGTTGGGAAGAGATGCTATCATCAGTAGCCACAGACGGGGCAGTAGCCCTGAGAGTCCCTGGGGGACGCTGCATCATAGCTGGGCTGGGTCAGGGAGGAGAGCCCATGTTTGTGTAGTGCTTTAGCCCCTGTGTGATAGCAGAGATGACTGGCGGTACTCCAGCTCTGGCTCCACTCTCTCGTATGAGCTGGGCAGGGCAGCTGTTACACCCTGATCCTGCCTATTCCCCTCCATTCAGAACCAGCATTAGGCTTTAAGACTAGTCCCCACACAACTGCAGCCTGGTATCTGTGCAGACCGGATTCTGAGCCTCCTAGGGGGACAGACGGGCAGGGGTTGTATCTGGGGTGAAATACATCCAGGGCTTGAGGCCATTTAGAAGAGGAGAGAACAGACTTCTACAAACATGACCTGTCAATGTGAAGCGCTGCAACCAACATGTCTCTGGTTTCGGTCTCCCCTGGCAACGTGAGGACAACGTATTTTAATGACAACACCTCACGGGACAGGTTGGTGATACCGTTGACGATGTATTTGAATTATGAAACTAGGAAACTGTAAACGGTCAATGGATGAAGAGGATAGAAGGTGTATTTAAATATTATAACATCTAACTTCTACCTCACACGTCCTGGTTTACATACTGTATCCTCATTGTGAGATGGGGCCTCTTTCCCAAACATTAACGAGCCTAGTCACCAAGCCGATGGGGCTGATGACCTGGAGGTCAAAGGTTCATGACCTCAGGTGAGGCACTGTCATCATGTCCATGACCAGGCTACTTAACCTCTCATTGACTAAGTCAAATCCCAGGTGTGACCATGTGAGACTGCTGGGTAATATACAGTGTGTCAGTCACGCTGGGTTCTGGCTTCCTCTAAAACAGCCCAATGATTGTGTAGTCTGTCTGAGCCAGGAGGTCCGGTCAAGCAGGGAGAGAGGGGTCGGCGAGGGATGAAGTCTCCAAAGTTCATGTTAATTTTCAGGCCTGTTTATGACCCCTGTGTCAGCACCCCACCGGATCTCTCCTTCTCACCAACTAACTGACACTCAGAGAACATACAGACCATGTGGAAACATCTTGTTAATGCCCTGACCAGGGCATGCTTGTTAATGCCCTGACCAGCAAGGACATAAAGAGAGGGAGAGAGAGAGGGAGTGGGGAGGGAGGGTCGAGCCAATACAGGGAGAGAAAGGGAAAGAGAAGGGAGAGAGGGAGAGCGAGAAAGAGCGGATTTGACCAAAGCAGAAAAAGAGAGAGAGTGGATTGGACCAACGGCGAGTGTAAACGTCCCACCTCAGTCATTAGTTGAGCGCTCTGTAGATTTCTCGTAAATTTCCACATTAGCTGGAATGTGCCAACAGGCCCAGCTCTGGGTATTGTCATGCGTATTTATATCCTCCTGTAAGGCTATCTCCTCCATGTCTTTGGTGAGGGGGCTAATACTGGGCTTATTGACCATGTTGCATAAGGAGGAAGAGGACAGCGGCACGAGGTTACTGTTAACAGCTCAACAAATACACTAGAATATTCCAGTAACGTGACCTGGTGAAAAGGAAGCATGCCTTGACGGTTGAAAGTTTTAAATCACGTTACAGAAAGTGTGAAAATGTGAGTGCATGCGTCCCTTAAGTAACAGTCATGTTTTCCTGTTATATGATATTCTCTCTCAGTACTCTGGGCACGTAGTGGGGGCTTTCCTGACATGTCGAGGAAGAGGCCTGTCGATGTACCTGGTCAATTATTAACCTCTGAAGAAGATGGAGTCTCTGAATGCCATGCGAGGTGAGCATTTCCCTGTACACAACACACCATACTGTAAGTTCAAGTTTATCATAGGTCAGAGAGTGGCCCTGAAGCCAAGTAAATCACACCTCCAAACACTGACAGACCAGGAGTAAGGTGATGTTGCCCATAGACACTGATCTTGGGTCAGTATTGCATTTCCCCCACTATGGGTTAAGGTTAGGATTGGGGGAGGGGTAGTTGATCCTAGATCTGTACCTAGAGGAAACTTCACTCTGGAGCGAGTGACCAACAGTCAACTCTGAACTCACTACATTTTCTCTGTTACGTCGAGTGATGCAACACCATGCTCAGTTACAGGGCAGTTATTGGATTTTAATTCCAGAAATAGTCCGTTGACCGATTGAGGTTGAACTACAGGAGAAAAAGCACCTAAAATGTCACAATGTCATCAGTTCAAAAACACAGCTTTGTAACCTTTTCACATTATTTTCCTGAAGATTTGTTGACTTGATCGCCCCTGTTGCTTCTCTGGGTCTTGAGATTCCCTCTCGATTTCTCTTTGTATCCGTCCCCCTTCACCAGGAAAGCTAGACCCTCCCTGCGCTTTGGGTTTCTTGGCAGGGTATCCCGTGACTCTCCCTGACAGCTGAAACGTCACCCCCTTGACACTGGCGGTGATTTATGGGCATTTGCAGGATACACGGTAGCCCTGGGGAGAGCAGGACACCGGGGTGACACTACAGTGCCAGGCCTGAGAGGATCAAGTCCCTATCTACACCATCAACATCATCTAGCAGAGAACTCTGTCTGGCACCATTTGGTCTCCGATAGACAATGAGCGGAGACTATGGAGAGAACTCAGACCTTTATGGAGGCTAGTGAAGTATCTCTGTCCTCCTGTCCTCTCCAGCCACCAAGCCACATCTGTTCCGTCCTGAGGAACAGACAGACAGGAGGCCACTGGACATGTAAATGACTGTTGCACAAGTAACTGAAACGGGTCTGTGTCCCATTATCCGCACTTGCATACTACAGTGTGTGAACCAATATTTTAAGACGAATGGACTAACTGTAAGTCGTTCTGGATAAGAACATTTGCTAAATGACTAAAATGTCAATGTGAAGTCAACTACAGGGTCTGAACATAGTTTTTATTCACCCAATTATCTGGAACCAGCTCAGCAAGAGATATTTTGTTTATTGTCTTTGCATGTACATTGATAAAGGATACTAGAGTCTTGTGGCTCAACTAACATCATGTTGATTGAAACTCCTACTTTAGATGCGGGAATTGTGATTTGTTTTTGTTTTTCTAGAATGGAAATGTCACACAGTTTCACTCAACCAAGAATGTTTTAACTTGTATTAAGGCCTCCCAAGTGGCGCAGTGGTCTAAGACAATGAGTCACTACAGACCCGGGTTCGCAGCCGGCCGCGGCCGGGAGATCCATGGGGTGGCGCACAATTGGCCCAGCGTCGTTCGGGTTAGGGGAAGGTTTGGCCGGCCGGGATGTCCTTGTCCCATCGCGCTCTAGCGACCCCTTGTGGTGGGCCGGGTGCATGCACGCTGACTTTGGTCACCAGCTGTATTGCGTTTCCTCCGACACATTGGTGCTTCTGGGTTCCGGGTTAAGCGAGCAGTGTGTCAAGAAACAGTGTGGCTTGGCAGTGTCGTGCAAGGCTCTCGAGCTTTGCCTCTCCCGAGTCCGTAGGGGAGTTGCAATGATGAGACAAGACTAACTACCAATTGGGGAGAAAAAATGGGTAAAAGTAAAATCATGATTTGTATGGTAATTAACAGTCAAATGAATGATGTGAAATTATGTGGAATCAGCTAATTTGCCCCAGCTGAAAAGTACGTTCCCCTTTTACAAAATGGGGTTTTCAAATTGGTATTATTGTGTGCGGTCTATCTTGTCACGGCTCGGTTCCTCCTGCAAGCATGGGAGGGTCATTAGTGATTGGAGTCACCTGGGATCAGAGTATTTAAACGGTCACTAATCACTCTCTCTCTCTCTCTCTGCTCCTCCAGGTATGAACCTGTTTTGTTTGTTCTGTTGTAGTGTTGCATAGTTTTCACTCAGTCATTCACACACACACAGATTCACACATCCATGCACCTTACATTATGATACTTCCACACCTCATTTCTTTTAGTTTTGTTTACAATAAAGAACATTATTTAATTGGCCTATACCTGTTGTTCGCGTCCCTCATTTTTGCCACAGGCTATGAGCCAGCCTGTGACAAGTGGGGGCTCGTCCGTAAGTTAAAGTTAATTGTTCTTTAGTATTTTAGTTTACTTTAACATTTTGTTATAGTTGGTTAAGGTTTTGTCTAGATTGTCTTTGTCTTTATTATTGATATGTTTGTTTTTATTTGTAATTTTGCTTATTTGATTATTGTTTTGTAGGTAACTTTGGTTAGTTTAGTTCAGATTGCCTTTTTTTTTTTTTTTTGAGGGGATGTTTTGGTTGGGCCAATATTGGAGAGAACATTGAGAGCCATGTGTTCTTTTGGTTCAGTTAGCTTGGTAGCTAAATTTGGTTAGCAATTACTTGGTTTTTCTGGGTTTTGTTCAGGTGGGAGTCCTCTCATGTGCAGGTTTATCAGCGAGTGTCAATAGGAGGCTCATGGTGTCTTTGTGTTAGGTGGCAGTGAACGTGGGTAGAGGATCCCTTTCCCCTTACATGGGCTCGGGAGCACCTCCGTGGTTATGGGAGGGGGTGGGCAGTGAACGTGGGTAGAGCATCCCTTTTCCTTTTCCCTTACATGGGCTCGGGAGCACCTCCGTGGTTATGGGGGGAGCCGCCAGTTTCTGGTTGTCTTTTCCACTCCACTGGTTTTGTGTGCATAAAACCCCACCACATGTGACTGCACGAAGACCAGGGCCAGTTGTTTTTGGAGGATAGTGGGGTGTGGCTCCTGTCCTTGAACCCAGACTGATAGCAGGTGAGTTGTGTTTTTTTTTTTTTAAGCATTTGTAATAGTTGTATTGGTTGAGGAAAATGTCTTCCATTTTGAGTAGTTTTGTTCAAGCTCCTTCAGAGTTCGCCTTAGAGTTGTGTACTAAGGAGCAGTCAATTGAAAAATTATCAGATTGAGATTGTTAACATTAAAGAGACTGTTAAAACTAGATTAAAGCAGGGTCTTAGAGAAATTGATGTTTTTTGGGGTCAGTCTGCTAGTAGTGAGGGTGCAGGTTTTCAGTCTAGCCCTTCATTAACTTTTGAGCAGCAAAGGGAGCTGTTGCAAATGCAGTTAGAGAGAGCGATTGAGAAATGCTAATAGACCAGGAGGACTCCACCCGGCACAGCCAGAAGAGGACTGGCCACCCCACATATGCTCTCTCTAATTCTCTCTTTCTTTCTCTGTCTCGGAGGACCTGAGCCCTAGGACCATGCCCCAGGACTACCTGACATGATGACTCCTTGCTGTCCCCAGTCCACCTGACTGTGCTGCTGCTCCAGTTTCAACTCTTCTGCCTTATTATTATTCGACCATGCTGGTCATTTATGAACATTTGAACATCTTGGCCATGTTCTGTTATCTCCACCTGGCACAGCCAGAAGAGGACTGGCCACCCCACATAGCCTGGTTCCTCTCTAGGTTTCTTCCTAGGTTTTGGCCTTTCTAGGGAGTTTTTCCTAGCCACTGTGCTTCTACACCTGCGTTGCTTGCAAACTAAACATCTGTAAGAAGCAACCTTCAGTGTAACCTGCAAGGGAATCGCCGGATCAAAACTGTATGTCTCCTGAGGTATTTCCAGTTTGTGCGGTTACCCGCGCAGACTCTCGTAAGGAGATTGAGAGTAAGCCAGAAAGTCTTGAGTTGCCAGTCAAACTCTAGACAGAACAGTTGACTAGAGATTCATTGATAGCTGAGCAAAAGGCCAATACTAACTTGGCTGATCTGTTTGATAAAGTTGTCCTGATTCAGTGGTGAGGAATAGTGCTCAGTGTTATTTTCTTCTGGATGGGCTGTTGGTCAGGAAATGGGTTCCACACTATGATCAGGGTCTAGGAGAACCAGTCTTTCAAATAGTTGTACCTACTACTTTGCGAAATAAAGTGTTGCAAACTTCACATGGTGATGTGGCACATCATATAGGTGTTTGTAAAACTTATGATCGCATACTTCGTTATTTTTTTCTGGCCACGTTTAAAGCAGGATGTATGTCAGTTTATTAACTTGTGATACGTGTCAGCGCACAAGCAAGCCAAACCAGGTTGTAAAGCCAGCACCTTTTGTATCCAATACCAGCCATAGGGCAACCTTTTGAGCGTCTTATTATTGATTGTGTTGGGCCTTTGGAACGTTTTCATCAAACTTTAAAATCCTTGCTTCGTGCATACTGTACAGAACTGTCTGCAGATTGGGAGGAGGGGTTACTTTGGCTGCTACTAGCTGCTCGTGAAGTAGTGCAAGAAAGCACAGGGTTTAGCCCAAATGACTTAGTGTCTGGTCATAAGGTGCGTGGGCCTTGAGCAGTGGCGACAGGATGGTTGTTTGCATGAGGAACCACCTCAGAACCTTATTGACTATGTAAATGGTTTTAGGTTGAAGTTGTATAGGGCTGGTGAAAGAAAAAGAAAAAACAATCTTCTCAACGGAAAATGAAACTGAAATATGACGGACAGGCTGAGCTGCGTGAGTTTAGTCCCGGTGATCGTGTACTTGCTCTTCTGCCTCTTGTAAGTTCACCTTTTCAGGCAAAATATTGTGGTCCGGGGAGCACGTGATGCCGCTGAGCAGACGTTGACAAACCGAGCTCTTCAAAGTTATTCTATTTTTTTTACCTAAATAACAACGTTGAAACAATATTCTAACATCGGCTGATAAATTGTCAAGTACTTACCTTCCCAAAGAGCCATGGACCTCCGACCGAGAGGCAAGAAGGACGACATGCTGGCTACTCTCCTCTGGGAAATTCAGGATGGTAACAGAGGTCTTTCTATGAAAATTGATAAGAAATCGGCTGAACTCCATTCTTCCATTGACGACCTGAAATCCTCCATGAATGATCTCCTTGAGAACGACTGAGGCAGAGTTGCGCATTAGCACGGTTGAAGATACCATCGCTAGACATGACCAGGTCTTGATACAACTGCAAAAGGACAATGCCTACCTCAAAAACAAGGTAGATCAGATGGAGAACCAGAGTAGACGTAGTAATATCCGTGTGGTGGGATTGAAAGAGGACAGCGAGGGCCGTGACCCGGTCCATTTCTTCACTCAATGGATCCCGGAGGTCCTAGGCATAATCAACTTCACCAAGCCGCTTCAAATCGAACGCGCCCACAGAACATCAGCGCCGAAACCCCGGCCAAATGAGCCCCCACAAGCCATCCTGATCAGGTTCCTCCGTTTCCAAGACAGAGAGAAGATACTGCAACTCGCAAGAGCCAAAGGGGACATCACCATCGATGGAAAGAGGGTCAGCCTTTTCCCAGATATGAGGGCGGATCTCGCCAGACGTCGCAAGCAGTTCAGACCTGCCGCCAAAGCACTGAAGGAGAAGAACATCACCGGCTACCTCATCCACCCTGCGCGGATGAAAGTTCAGTACAAAGGCCGAAGCCATCTCTTCAACACACCGGGAGAAGTGCACACTTTTCTCAAAGAACTGAACAACGTCTGAGCCAGGACGGTCTCTCTGGGGGATAAAATGCAACGTCTGAGCCAGGACGGTCTCTCTGGGGGATAAAATGCAACGTCTGAGCCAGGACGGTCTCTCTGGGGGATAAAATGCAACGTCTGAGCCAGGACGGTCTCTCTGGGGGATAAAATGCAACGTCTGAGCCAGGACGGTCTCTCTGGGGGATAAAATGCAACGTCTGAGCCAGGACGGTCTCTCTGGGGGATAAAATGCAACGTCTGAGCCAGGACGGTCTCTCTGGGGGATAAAATGCAACGTCTGAGCCAGGACGGTCTCTCTGGGGGATAAAATGCAACGTCTGAGCCAGGACGGTCTCTCTGGGGGATAAAATGCAACGTCTGAGCCAGGACGGTCTCTCTGGGGGATAAAATGCAACGTCTGAGCCAGGACGGTCTCTCTGGGGGATAAAATGCAACGCCTGAGCCAGGACGGTCTCTCTGGGGGATAAAATGCAACGCCTGAGCCAGGACGGTCTCTCTGGGGGATAAAATGCAACGTCTGAGCCAGGACGGTCTCTCTGGGGGATAAAATGCAACGTCTGAGCCAGGACGGTCTCTCTGGGGGATAAAATGCAACGCCTGAGCCAGGACGGTCTCTCTGGGGGATAAAATGCAACGTCTGAGCCAGGACGGTCTCTCTGGGGGATAAAATGCAACGTCTGAGCCAGGACGGTCTCTCTGGGGGATAAAATGCAGTTTGTTTGTTTTCTCTTATCTGGATTGAACTGCTGGTATCTCCCGGTCACTATAATTGATTTGTACATTTTCAACTAACCATATCTTTCCGGGGTGAGTTCTATTACATTTACAGGAGAGTATATTTTGGTTTAGTCCATATCTACTGGGCGAAGCAATAAGTGGGTTTAGGCCCACTGCTTTCCCCCTCATTTATGTTAATCTTTTGAAAAGAGACTCAAGCAGCCCTTACAGTGGGCAGTAAATATTCAGCCATAAAGATCTATTCACAACGGTTGTTTTCAACTTAGAGCTCGCAGGTTTTAGTTTACGCCAAGGTTTAGATAGTAAGAGCAAGATGGAAAGCGAGCAGCAACGTATCTCTACAAGTGTATTCATGTTTGATTGTTGGGATTGTTGTTTTAGTCTGATAATCAGGGTGGGAGGGATTTTTATTTTTTTATTTTTTTCTATGTTTGTTTCCTTCCTAAAGAGACTTTTGTGCTCAAACCAAAGTTCAAACATTTCCTAATTATCTGCATATGATAGATTTCTATTCAGTTACATATTTGAAACCCAACCTATGCTTAATCCACTAAAATATGTCACATTCAACGTAAAAGGTCTTAACAGCCCGATTTAAAAGGAAAAGAGTCTATACTTAATAAATTAAAGGCTGACTTTGTGTTTTTACAAGAAACACATCTTACAGCCAGTGAACACAAGAAATTGAAGAGGGAATGGGTAGGACAAGTTTTTGCATCCTCTTTTAACTACAAAGCGAGAGGAACTGCAATTTTGGTAAGTAGACACATCCCCTTCTGCGTCAACAACACCATCTCTGATCCCTCTGGCAGGTTTGTTTTGGTGCAGGGGCATATGTTTTCAGAGTCAACAACACCATCTCTGATCCCTCTGGCAGGTTTGTTTTGGTGCAGGGGCATATGTTTTCAGAGTCTTGGACCCTATTGAATATTTATGCTCCTAACTTCGATGACCATATGTTTATTCAGAATGTCTTCCTTCAGGTCGCTCAAGCACCACCAGGATGGCTACTGGTTGGAGGAGATTTTAATTTTTGCTTAGATACAGTTCTTGATAGGTCTTCTGATAAACCCTCACTTCTTACCAAAGCCGGCAAGCTCACCATGTCATTCATGAAAGATCTCAATTTACTAGACATCTGGAGACAGTTGCACCCACAGGAGAGGGACTACTCTTTTTATTCACACACACGCATAGATAACTTTTTACTTTCGACACAACTGTTTCATAGTGTTAGATGTCGAGTATCTCCCCAGATTGCTTAGTGACCATTCTCCTCTGGTATTATCAATCTCCATTCCTACCAAGGTAAATGGAGCATATAGATGGAGACTAAATTCTACACTCCTAAAGCAACCTGAATTTTGTGCATTCATCAAAGAGCAGATCAATATTTTTTACTTTGACAAACAAACCCTCTGCTCCTGACAGCTTCATTCTTTGGGACACATTGAAGGCCTATCTGAGGGGACAGATTATTTCCTATACTAAAGGGCTGAAGAGAGAACACGGTGCGGAACTGAGTGCCCTTGAATCTGAAATCTCCGAGCTAGAGAACCTACCAAAGAGGACCGACTAAAGATCTATACAGGCTTTTGGTAAATAAAAAAACTTAAATATAATATCCTGAACACATATCAAGCTGAGAGGGCCATCACTAAATCAAAACAGCGTTATTACGAGCATGGAGAGAAAGCTCACAAAGTATTGGCATGACAACTGAAAGCAGAGGAAAGTAAGAGGACAATTAATTCCATAAACTCTTACTAATGAGATCTTTCGACCCTACTGAAATTAATAATGCTTTTAAGAAATACTATGAAGACCTCTACACTTCCCAATCAAGCGACAATCCATCAGAGATCGACTCCTTTCTCTCCTCTCTCAACCTCCCATGCCTGTCAGGGGAAGACAGCGAGTGCCTGAGTGAACACTTCTCAGTTCCTGAATTGTTGGAGGCCATTAAATCCTTACCTTCTAATAAATCTCCTGGGGAGGATGGCTTCCCTCCAGAGTTCTATAAAGAATTTAGGGAGCTGTTGGTCCCCTACCTTATGGAGGTACTTAAAAAAGCCAGAGAATACAACTGCTTTCCAGAGTCCTTCTCTCAAGCAGTGATTACTGTAATCCACAAGAAAGGGAAAAACCCGCTTAAGTGCGCCTCCTATAGACCAATCTCTCTCCTTAACACAGATTGTAAACTGGTCACCAAGATGCTATCTAAGAGACTGGAGTCATGTCTTCCCCTGTTGGTCAACTCAGATCAGACTGGCTTCATAATTAATAGATTGTCCTCCAATAATCTCAGAAGGTTCTTCGATATAATTCACCTTGCTAACAAAAACAAAATACCTAGTGTCGCAGTCTCCCTCGACGCTGAAAAGGCCTTTGATAGGGTTGAATGGCCATACCTCTTTCGCGTCTTGGAAACGTTCGGTTTAGGTACCATGTTTGTAAATTTGATAATCACTCTACAAATCTCCTAAAGCTCGGATTGCTACCAATGGGATTACTTCCTCCTCTTTCCCTCCTTTATAGGGGGAACAGACAAGGTTGCCCAATTAGCCCCCACCTCTTTGCCCTCGCCATCGAACCGTTGGCTGAGGCTATTAGAACGTGCCCTGACATACATGGCTTTGAGGTGGGCCCCCATACCCATAAATTATCACTCTTTGCGGACAACATTATCTTATTTCTAACAAACCCAGAACACTCCCTCTCTCACTTGCAGATCCTACTACAGTGTTATAGTTCTCTCTCTGAATATAAGGTCAATTTTGATAAAAGCGAAATCTTACCGTTGTCTGTCACGCAGACCAACCACTGTTCAAGACCATTTCCCGTGTATACGATGCTCTTATGTCATGACTAACACTGCCTGGGCTAGATAAACCCCGACTTAGATGGGGAAAAGATCTGGGTATTGATCTTGATGAGGATCTATGGAGTGACCTATGCAGGGACGGTGTTACATCCACATTGAACTCCAGATACAGACTGATCCAGTTTAATTTCCTCCATCAGCTCTATCAACCCCATCTAGACTGCACAAGTTCAACCCAGATATCTCCTCCCTATGGTTTAGATGTGGCTCAGATGAAGGAACATTCCTCCATTCCACTTGGCAGTGTTCAAAACTACACGGTTTCTGGCAGGGGGTATGCAATACTATATCCTCAATTCATGGGGTTGCATTCCCTTTAGACCCGGAGGTCTGTCTACTGGGTAACTTTACTAACACCAATCTTAGGCAAAGCCATACTATAAAGCTAACAGAAATATTGCTAGCGATTGCCAAGAAATGTATTGCCTTGAAATGGAATTTGGATTCCTCCCTGCCAGTTGCAATGTGGCTATCGGAAGTTAATAGTTGTATCCCTGTGGAGAAAATCACTTACTGCTTGAGGAATAAGTTAAAGACATTTTACAGAATTTGGCAACCTTTTATTGACTATATGGAGAATCTCCCCCTACATCTCATTGATTGAATCTATATATAATCCTCACATAATGTTTCACACGTAATGTATAATATGTAGCCTACGGCAGGTGATCCAATGTCTCGTTATTTTTTCTTATTGTATGTTTGTGTATATATATATATTTTTTAAATGTTACGCTCATCTGTTACTGTCACTTTGTCCTATCGTTGTCTAATATCTTTTCACTTTTGTTTTGAATGTTCTTAATTGGAAAATGCAAAAATAAATATTTTAAAAAATATATATATTGTGGTCCTTTCAATGTGTTCCGTAAAGTGTCCGATTTGAACTATCTTATTGAAACCCCTAGTCATAGGAAGTCCTCTAAATTATGCCATGTGAACCTGTTAAAATGTTATCACTCCCGTGATCTAAGCAAAGTTGAAGGCACTCCAGCGGTGAGGTCAGCGTTGACTGCTGCTCCAGTCACTGCATCTTGTGGCTTTAATTTGGTGGAGGGGGGAGAAGAGGAGGATTCTCTAATTATCTCTCTCTCTGAGGAGGACCTGAGCCCTAGGACCATGCCCCAGGACTACCTGACATGATGACTCCTTGCTGTCCCCAGTCCACCTGACCGTGCTGCTGCTCCAGTTAACTGTTCTGCCTTATTATTATTCGACCATGCTGGTCATTTATGAACATTTGAACATCTTGGCCATGTTCTGTTATCTCCACCCGGCACAGCCAGAAGAGGACTGGCCACCCCACATAGCCTGGTTCCTCTCTAGGTTTCTTCCTAGGTTTTGGCCTTTCTAGGGAGTTTTTCCTAGCCACCGTGCTTCTACACCTGCATTGCTAACTGTTTGGGGTTTTAGGCTGGGTTTCTGTACAGCACTTTGAGATATCAGCTGATGTACGAAGGGCTATATAAATACATTTGATTTGATTTTGATTTGAAGAGGAGGACGTTAGGGTTTCGGATGAGGTCTTACAAGGTCGGTTGAAAAACTCCCAGACTTTGCAAAACCTTGGTTTTGGTAGATCATTTAGACTGAGAAACGTGATGAATTGGTAGCTCTTATTAGAAATCCAGTTTTGTTTTCTGACACTCCATCGCAAACCCACTTAATTGAGCATGATATAGACATCGGAGATGCTAAGCCTATCAAACAGATTTTATCGTGTATCTGAGGAGAAGAGATTGAAACTGGAAACAGAGGTGCAGTATATGTTGGACAATGGTATTGCGGAGCCATGTTGTTCAAATTGGGCTTCATCCTGTCTTTTGGTCAAGTCTGATTCCACTTTCAGACCTTGCACTGATTATAGAAAAGTTAGCAATGTTACTAAAGCAGACCTTTACCCTCTTCCTAGGATGGAGGACTGTATTGATCAAGTTGGGTCAGCAAAGTATGTTAGCAAATTTGATATTTTAAAGGGATATTGGCAAGTACCCTTACCAAAAGAGCTTGTGAGATTGCTGCCTTTATACAGTGCCTTGCGAAAGTATTCGGCCCCCTCGAACTTTGCGACCTTTTGCCACATTTCAGGCTTCAAACATAAAGATATAAAACTGTATTTTTTTGTGAAGAATCAACAAGTGGGACACAATCATGAAGTGGAACGACATTTATTGGATATTTCAAACTTTTTTAACAAATCAAAAACTGAAAAATTGGGCGTGCAAAATTATTCAGCCCCCTTAAGTTAATACTTTGTAGCGCCACCTTTTGCTGCGATTACAGCTGTAAGTCGCTTGGGGTATGTCTCTATCAGTTTTGCACATCGAGAGACTGAACTTTTTTCCCATTCCTCCTTGCAAAACAGCTCGAGCTCAGTGAGGTTGGATGGAGAGCATTTGTGAACAGCAGTTTTCAGTTCTTTCCACAGATTCTCGATTGGATTCAGGTCTGGACTTTGACTTGGCCAATCTAACACCTGGATATGTTTATTTTTGAACCATTCCATTGTAGATTTTGCTTTGTTTTGGATCATTGTCTTGTTGGAAGACAAATCTCCGTCCAAGTCTAAGGTCTTTTGCAGACTCCATCAGGTTTTCTTCCAGAATGGTCCTGTATTTGGCTCCATCCATCTTCCCATCAATTTTAACCATCTTCCCTGTCCCTGCTGAAGAAAAGCAGGCCCAAACCATGATGCTGCCACCACCATGTTTGACAGTGGGGATGGTGTGTTCAGGGTGATGGGCTGTGTTGCTTTTACGCCAAACATAACGTTTTGCATTGTTGCCAAAAAGTTCAATTTTGGTTTCATCTGACCAGAGCACCTTCTTCCACATGTTTGGTGTGTCTCCCAGGTGGCTTGTGGCAAACTTTAAACAACACTTTTTATGGATATCTTTAAGAAATGGCTTTCTTCTTGCCACTTCCATAAAGGCCAGATTTGTGCAATATACGACTGATTGTTGTCCTATGGACAGAGTCTCCCACCTCAGCTGTAGATCTCTGCAGTTCATCCAGAGTGATCATGGGCCTCTTGGCTGCATCTCTGATCAGTCTTCTCCTTGTATGAGCTGAAAGTTTAGAGGGACGGCCAGGTCTTGGTAGATTTGCAGTGGTCTGATACTCCTTCCATTTCAATATTATCGCTTGCACAGTGCTCCTTGGGATGTTTAAAGGTTGGGAAATCTTTTGTATCCAAATCCGGCTTTAAACTTCTTCACAACAGTATCTCGGACCTGCCTGGTGTGTTCCTTGTTCTTCATGATGCTCTCTGCGCTTTTAACGGACCTCTGAGACTATCACAGTGCAGGTACATTTATACGGAGACTTGATTACACACAGGTGGATTGTATTTATCATTAATCATTTAGGTCAACATTGGATCATTCAGAGATCCTCACTGAACTTCTGGAGAGAGTTTGCTGCACTGAAAGTAAAGGGGCTGAACAATTTTGCACGCCCAATTTTTCAGTTTTTGATTTGTTAAAGTTTGAAATATCCAATAAATGTCGTTCCACTTCATGATTGTGTCCTACTTGTTGTTGATTCTTCACAAAAAAATACAGTTTTATATCTTTATGTTTGAAGCCTGAAATGTGGCAAAAGGTCGCAAAGTTCAAGGGGGCCGAATACTTTCGCAAGGCACTGTAACTCCATCTGGTTTGTTCTCTTATACAGTGATGCCTTTCGGCTTGCGGAATACTCCAGCCACCTTCCAGAGGCTAATGAATCGGATGGTCTCAGGTCTGGAAGGGTGTGCCATGTATTTGGACGACGTGGTCATCTACTCAGACTTCTGGGAGGAGCATGTTTGGAGAGTGCAAGCCCTGTTTGAAAGACTGGTGTGGGCCAGGTTGACTATTCATTTGGCAAAATGTGAGTTTGTTGTGAAGCAGTTCCCACAGCCGTCCACAAAGAAAGAACTGATGCGCTTCCTGGGAATGGCGGGGTACTAATGTGCTTTCTGTAAACTTTTCGGTAGTAGTGTCCCCACTGACCAATCTGTTGAAGGCCAAGGCTGAATTTATCTGGTCCACCCAGTGTCAAGAGGCATTTGATGCAGTTAAGGCTCTTTTGTGTTTGGCACCTGTATTGGCAGCACCATATTTTGGGAAACCTTTCAAATTGCAGGTAGACGCCAGTCAAATCGGCACTGGGGCTGTGCTTCTCCAGGAGAATGATAACAATGAGTGTCCAGTCAGTTTCTTCTCCCGGAAATGTAATAAGAATCAGAAACTATTCTGTAATTGAAAAGGAGGCTTTAGGTCTCATTTGGGCTTTACAGCACTTCAAGGTCTATGTTGGTTCTGGTTTGACCCCTTTAACTGAGTTCACTGACCACAACCCACTTATTTTTGAGGTCCCTGCAAAATCCCAACCAGCGCCTGATGCGTTGGGCTTTGTTCTTGCAACCATTCAACCTTGATATTAGACACATTAGTGGTAAGGATAATATCATTGCTGATGCTCTGTCCCGTGCTCCTTTAACCTAGTTTATATCTTCTCTCTGCTGACCCCTACGGGCTGTCTGTGCCTCCTTCCTCTTAAATTGCTCCCCAGGTACCAGGGCTGCAGAGTTTGAGGGGCGGACAGTCAGTTGGGGGACACGGGGCTACTACTAGGAGCCGGGACTGGTATCCTTTTTGTTTTGTGGGAAAATTGAATGTTTTGAATATGTTATGGGGGAAGTTGGGTTGAGGGTGGGACCCTCATTTTAAGGAGGGGGGGTGTCATGGCTCCTCTGCATTGCAGGGGCGGTTCCTCATGCAGGCAGAGGAGGGTCGTTAGTGATTGGAGTCACCTGGGATCAGAGTATTTAAACTGTCACTAATCACCTCTCTCTCAGCTCCTCCAGGTATGAACCTCTTTTGTTTGTTCTTTTGCATAGTTTTCACTCAGTCATTCACACACAGATTCACGCATCCATGCACTTTACATACACCTTACATTATGATACTTCCACACCTCATTTCTTCTTAATTTAAAGTTAATAGTTTTGTTTACAATAAAGAACATTATATAATTATAACATTATATAACCTGTTGTTCGCGTCCCTCATTTTTGCTACAGGCTATGAGCCGGCCTGTGACAATCTCTTCAGAGAAACTGTCCTCAAGTCCAAGACAGAAACCAACATGATCTGGTGATCTGTCAGCAAGAAACCAATCAAATCTATATTGGCTTCCACATGTGACTGCTCCCCCAGACACTTGTAAACAAAACGGAATGGGCATACATGTCATGAACTGCTCACCATATACTGTATATCCAGTGATCAAGACGATAGCTCTTCCTCTACTACTTACTGTGGAAATGTATCATGTCTTCATTTACATTAACTTTCACATCTTCTCTGAAATTGAGTTAATTTCATCCACACAATCCATTCTCCTCCTTCAAAAATACTTATCTATTGTGAAGTGGATCTGCAGCTTCTCCTTGACCATGACCTTCAGCTCAGACTCCCTGGGGTTGTGTGAAAGAAGGCCTGACCTGACTGCAGTAGAATAGTCCCATTGAACAGGCCAGAACCAACCGGCCTATTGTCCTGGATGGGCAGCTGCTGATCCCAGGAGGATGTTGGAATGATCAACGAACCCCGAAACCCCAGCAGGATTAGGAGCGCTCCCTAAAGTGTCAGTTACTGGGAGGGATGAGTACATTTACAGGCTGGAAGAGAGCTGTAGAACAATAGAATAGTGTAGTGGATGAGGCATGGATTGATGGTTGGTCTGTAACAGGGTTAACATTCATTACTCTAAGGTTATCCGAATGCTAAGGTAAAGATCACGGATACAATATGTAGACAAAATTGTGTGTTTGATGGGCAATATTTCAATTGAAATCAACTTTAATTTTGGTAATTTACATCAGGGATATCTTATCCAAATGGGTTTAGAAGAGATTACTTGACATGGGCCAGAGATGTCTCACTGACTGACACAGGGATTCCAGAGCCCTGACTTGAAAGGAGTCCCTAGTTCTCAGGCTTCCACAACAAGGTAACTGGAGCCGAGGCACAGTGTGACATCCATAAGGTTTAACCAAGTGTGGTTGCACAACAGTATAGTACACACTGATCTGGAATGTACTCAATGCACTGCTTATCATACAGTATATCACACATACACTACCGTTCAAAAGTTTGGGGTCACTTAGAAATGTCCTTGTTTTTGAAAGAAAAGCACTTTTTTTGTCCATTAACATAACATCAAATTGATCAGAAATACAGTGTAGACATTGTAGCTGGAAATGGCAGATTTTCTATGGACTATCTACATAGGCGTACAGAGGCCCATTAACAGCAACCTTCACTCCTGTAATCCAATGGCACGTTGTGTTAGCTAATACAAGTTTATAATTTTAAAAGACTAATTGATCATTAGAAAACCCTTTTGTAATTGTTAGCACAGCTGAAAACTGTTGTCCTGATTAAAGAAGCAATAAAACTGGCCTTCTTTAGACTAGTTGAGTATCTGGAGCATCAGCATTTGTGGGTTTGATTAATGGCTCAAAATGGCCAGAAACAAAGAGCTTTCTTCTGAAACTCGTCAGTCTATTCTTGTTCTGAGAAATGAAGGCTATCCCATGCAAGAAATTGCCAAGAAACTGAAGATCCCGTACAACCCTGTGTACTACTCCCTTCACAGAACAGAGCAAACTGTCTCTAACCAGAATAGAAAGAGTGGGAGGCCCCGTTGCACAACTGAGCAAGAGGACAAGTACATGGAGTGTCTAGTTGGAGAAACAGACACCTCACAAGTCCTCAACTGGCAGCTTCATTAAATAGTACCCACAAAACACAAGTCTCAAGGTCAACAGTGAAGAGGCGACTCAGGGATGCTGGCCTTCTAAGCAGAGTTGCAAAGAAAAAGCCATATCTCAGACTGGCAAATAAAAGAAAAGATTAAGATGGGCAAAAGAATCACTGGACACTTTAATAAATGGATCACTAGTCACTTCAAACAATGTCACTTTAAATAAGGCCACTTTAATAATGTCTACATATCTTACATTACTCATATCACATGTGTATACTGTATTGAGACCCAATCACTGGACACTTTAATAATGTCTACATATCTTACGTTACTCATATCACATGTGTATACTGTATTGAGACCCTATCACTGGACACTTTAATAATGTCTACATATCTTACGTTACTCATATCACATGTTTATACTGTATTGAGACCCTATCACTGGACACTTTAATAAATGGATCACTAGTCACTTTAAATAATGCCACTTTAATAATGTCTACATATCTTACATTACTCATATCACATGTGTATACTGTATTGAGACCCTATCACTGGACACTTTAATAAATGGATCACTAGTCACTTTATACAATGTCACTTTAAATAATGCCACTTTAATAATGTCTACATATCTTACATTACTCATATCACATGTGTATACTGTATTGAGACCCAATCACTGGACACTTTAATAATGTCTACATATCTTACATTACTCATATCACATGTGTATACTGTATTGAGACCCAATCACTGGACACTTTAATAAATGGATCACTAGTCACTTTAAATAATGCCACTTTAATAATGTCTACATATCTTACATTACTCATATCACATGTGTATACTGTATTGAGACCCTATCACTGGACACTTTAATAAATGGATCACTAGTCACTTTATACAATGTCACTTTAAATAATGCCACTTTAATAATGTCTACATATCTTACATTACTCATATCACATGTGTATACTGTATTGAGACCCAATCACTGGACACTTTAATAATGTCTACATATCTTACGTTACTCATATCACATGTTTATACTGTATTGAGACCCTATCACTGGACACTTTAATAATGTCTACATATCTTACATTACTCATATCACATGTGTATACTGTATTGAGACCCAATCACTGGACACTTCAATAAATGGATCACTAGTCACTTTATACAATGTCAATTCATATTGCCACTTTAATGTTTGCATATGTTTGCATAATGTACTCATATCACATTGTAACGGTTTTCTTCGGACCAAAGAGAAGCGTGGTTAGAGTTCAACATGTTTAATAAAGACCATAAACGTGAACACTACAAAATACCAAAACAACAAATGTGAAGAAGAAGAAGAAAAAACCAGTCCTATCTGGTGCAGACACACAAAGACAGAAGACAACCACCCACAAAACCCAACACAAAACAGGCTACCTAAATATGGTTCCCAATCAGAGACAATGACTAACACCTGCCTCTGATTGAGAACCATATCAGGCCAAACATAGAAATGGGAAAACTAGACACACAACCCACTCAGCTCACATCCTGACCAACACTAAAACAAAGAAAACACAAAAGAACTATGGTCAGAACGTGACACACATGTACAGTTGAAGTCGGAAGTTTATATACACTTAGGTTGGAGTAATTAAAGCTAATTTTTCAACCACTCCACAAATTTCTTGATAACAAACTATAGTTTTGGCAAGTCGGTTAGAACATCTACTTTGAGCATGACACAAATAATTGTTCCATCAATTGTTTACAGACAGATTATTTCACAATTCCAGTGGGTCAGAAGTTTACATACACTACGTTGACTGTGGCTTTAAACAGCTCGGAAAATTCCATACAATTGTGTCATGGCTTTAGAAGCTTCTGATAGGCTAATTGACATCATTTGAGTCAATTGGAGGTGTACCTGTGGATGTATTTCAAGGCCTACCTTCAAACTCAGTGCCTCTTTGCTTGACATCATGGGAAAATCAAAAGAAATCAGCCAAGACTTCAGAAAATAAATTGTAGACCTCCACAAGTCTGGTTCATCCTTGGGAGCAATTTCGAAATGCCCGAAGGTACCACTTTCATCAGTACAAACAATAGTACGCAAGTATAAGCACCATGGGATCACGCAGCAGTCATACCACTCAGGAAGGAGACGCGTTATGTCTCCTAGAGATTAACATACTTTGGTGTGAAAAGTGCAAATGAATCACAGAACAACAGCAAAGGACCTTGTGAAGATGCTGGAGGAAACAGGTACAAAAGTATCTATATCCACAGTAAAACGAGTCCTATATCGACATAACCTGAAAGGCCGCTCAGCAGGGAAGAAGCCACTGCTCCAAAACCACCATAAAAAATACAGACTACGGTTTGCAACTGCACATTGGGACAAAGATTGTACTTTTTGGAGAATTGTCCTCTGGTCTGATGAAACAAAAATAGAACTGTTTGGCGATAATGACCATTTGAAGGTAAAAGGGGGAGGCTTGCAAGCCGAAGAACACCATCCCAACCATGAAGCACGGGTGTGGCAGCATCATGTTCTGGGGGTGCTTTGCTGCAGGAGGGACTGGTGCACTTCACAAAATAGATGGCATCATGAGAGGGATATTGTGGCTATATTGAAGCAACATCTCAAGACATCAGTCAGGAAGTTAAAGCTTGGTCGCAAATGGGTTTTCCCGAATGAACAATGACCCCAAGCATAATGGCTTTAGGACAGCAAAGTCAAGGTATTGGAGTGGCCATCACAAAGCCCTGAACTCAATCCTATAGAAAATTTGTGGGCAGAACTGAAAAACTGTGTGCGAGCAAGGAGGCCTACAAACCTGACTCCGTTACACCAGCTCTGTCAGGAGGAATGGGCCAAAATTCACCCAACTTATTGTGGGAAGCTTGTGCAAGGCTACCCAAAACGTTTGACCCAAGTTAAACAATTTAAAGGCAATGCTACCAAATACTAATTGAGTATATGTAAACTTCTGACCCACTGGGAATGTGATGAAAGAAATAAAAACTGAAATAAATAATGATCTACTATTATTCTGAAATTTCACGTTCTTAAAATAAGGTGGTGATACTAACTGACGTACGACTGAATTTTTACAAGGATTAAAGGTCAGGAATTGTGTAAAACTGTGTTTAAATGTATTTGGCTAAGGCTTACGTACTGTATATAGTATGTATATACAGTTCAAGTCGTAAGTTTACATACACCTTAACCAAATATATCCTAAACTCAGTTTTTCACAATTCCTGACATTTAATCCTCGTAAAAATGCCCTGTATTATGTCAGTTAGGATCACCACCGAATAATAGTAGAGAGAATGATTTACTTCAGCTTGTATTTCTTTCATCACATTCCCAGTGGGTCAGAAGTTTACATACACTCAATTAGTATTTGGTAGCATGATGTCAATTAGCTTATCAGAAGATCCTGAAGCCATGACATAATGTTCTGGAATTTTTCAAGCTATTTAAAGGCACAGTCAACTTCTGTATGTAGACTTCTGACCTCCTGGAATTGTGATACGGTGAAATAATCTGTCTGTAAACAATTGTTGGAAAAATGACTTGTGTCATGCACAAAGTACAGTAGATGTCCTAACCGACTTGCCAAAACTATAGTTTTTTAACAAGAGATTTGTTGAGTGGTTGAAAAACAAGTTTTAGTGACTCCAATCTAAGTGTATGTAAACTTCCGACTTCAACTCTACTGTATTTTATACCATCTACTGCAACTTGCCGCTCAGCCATCGCTCATCCATATACTTATATGTACATATTCTCATTACCACCTTTAGATTTGTGTGTATCAAGTAGTTGTTGGGAATTGTTAGAATACTTGTTAGATATTACTGCACTGTTGGAACTAGAAGCACAAGCATTTCGCTACACTCAAATTAACATTTGCTAACCATGTGTATGTGAGCAATAAAATTAGATTTGAAGAACACAGAGACTGGACAGAGGAACTCTGCCTAGAAGGCCAGCATCCCAGAGTCGCCTCTTCACTGTTGACGTTGAGACTTGTGTTTTGCGGTTACTATTTAAGGAAGCTGCCAGAACCCACAAATGCTGATGCTCCAGATACTCAACTAGTCTAAAGAAGGCCAGTTTTATTGCTTCTTTAATCCGAACAACAGATTTCAGCTGTGCTAACATAATTGCAAAATAATTTTCTAATGATCAATTAGCCTTTTAAAAGACAAACTTGGATTAGCTAACACGGCGTGCCATTGGATCACAGGAGTGATGGTTGCTGATAATGGGCCTCTGTACGCCTATGTAGATTTTCCATTAAAAATCTGCCGTTTCCAGCTATAACAGTCATTTACAAGATTAACAATATCTACACTGTATTTCTGATCAATTTGATGTTATTTTAATGAACAGAAAATGTGCTTTTCTTTCAAAAAAAAGGACATTTCTTAAGTGACCACAAACTTTTGAATGGTAGTGTACATAGACACACACATACACACACACACACACACACACATACATGCACGGCACACACACACACATAATAGTTTCATAAATGTTCAGGTAACCCCAACGCTAATACTATAAATGGTAAACATAGGCCAAAAGGGTGACAAAAATATACTTGGCTAATTTCTTGGCACATGTCATGGATACCATATCTCCAGGCAGAAACAGGAGCCCCCAGCGACCACTAGAATCCCAGCTGAGAAGCAGATTTTGCAGATCGTAGAAAAAAAATGTCAAAGGCCACATAGCACCACTGAGAAGACTTTCATCTATTTTATGGATTTAAGATGAATGAGTCCCAGATCTATTTATACTGCCTAGATATCACGCGTGTCATTTTGACTGCACATTCATATCTATTTATGATTGGACATGGCACAAGTTACAACTGCACTTAACCATTCTTGCTGTCTAGGATATGTTTCTTTGAAATGTCATAATCTATATTGTAGAATTTCAGCCTACAGTAGGTTGGGAATTAAGCTTAAAAGTTGAAAGGTTTTGATAAGACTAGTCAACAAGAACGAATATACTTTATTATTATTATTAGTTATGAACATAATGTTTTTGGAACTTTGCAAGTCAGTTGAGGGCCAATATATGTTCCACTTAGGGGAGACAACTTCTTGGGGAGGGCCTGAAGATTACATTGACAGTTATCTTGTAGGTTGAGAATGTTACCGTTTCACTGTGAAACAGATATTGAAAACACCTGTCGTAAGTTTGAAGTGACGTTTTAACTTTCATTGAGAGGTGTTAACGCTTATTTATTTTCTACACAAACTCGCTTGGTAGTAAAAACCCCATTGAGAAAAAAAGGTTGATGCACTGCGACAGCTAAGCGCTGGATAGAGTTTCAGTTTCTATATATAAGCCTGGTGACTTGTGTCACTGGGCTATTTAAATGCCATGCAGTGTCCCACTGTCAAAACATAGGCCGTGTGAGGGTACAACAGTATGGTGGACCTTTTTGAGACCAACACTTATTTCTTCAACGATCTGCGCTATCTCGAGGGAGATCATGGACCATTGCAGCACTTGGACATGGCGGGGGTGTCCCCTTTGTACCACGGGAATGACAGCCCGTTGTCGCCTGGGGGGGATCCGTCCGAGACTGGATGTGACAGCAGCGGAGAGGAGCATGTCCTCGCACCCCCGGGACTTCAGCCGCACTGCGAGGGACAGTGCCTCATCTGGGCTTGTAAGGTTTGTAAAAGAAAGTCTGCACCGACCGACAGGCGCAAAGCGGCCACTCTCAGGGAAAGAAGGCGGCTCAAGAAGATCAATGAAGCATTCGATGCGTTGAAGAAAAAGACCGTGCCCAATCCGAACCAGCGGCTGCCCAAAGTGGAGATTTTACGCAGCGCCATAAACTACATCGAGCAATTGCAGGACCTGTTGCATACACTGGATGAGCAAGAAAAAACGCCTCAAAATGGCTCATATAACTATAACGTGAAAGAACACCATGTAAGCTTCATTTGAGTAGTATTTGCATCTGCATTTTTTTATGTCACTTTATGCATACAATAATTTGCTTTACACTTAAAGGGAACATTTCCATAATGAGAAATATCTTACTGTGCATTGTACTTGTAGGCCTACTACTTTGTATAATAACACGTGTGTTAGTAGACACTTAAGCTAATATATGTGTGTGTACATGAAGGCGTCCAATAAGGAGTACCATTGGAAGAAGAACTGTCAAAACTGGCAGACCTCAGCTGATCATTCCAATGCACCAATGACGAATCAGAGAGAAGGTTGGAACCAATTATGAATAGTAAATTAAATCTAAATTGCTCTTTTGCAACTCATCAACTGATTGTACATCTTATATATTTGATTTCTATATTTCAGGCTTCACGGAGTCTTCAGCGTCCACCAGCCTTCTTCGCCTATCATCAATCGTTGACAGTATATCAAGTGAAGAGAAACCGACTTGCAACGAAGAAGTCTCAGAAAAATAAATCATGATTTATTGGAATTTTGTAGCCTGTATAAGCGAAGTCAGCATTTCATATTTCCATTGTTTATTTCGAAATTATGTTCACTTCTTTATTCATATGTTTTAGTTTCCATTTACTTATTCATTTGTGCAAATTAACGGGCATTTGTAGTCAATGTTTTCTTTTAAATTGTATGAATGGTCAATATTTTCTTTCTAAGGTATGACAACAATGGAACTATAATATTTTATTTCCAAATGGACATTTGATAATTGTAAATATTTTATAATATATTAACAACTTAATTTATTTTACATATAAAAAGGCAGAAACACAACCTCAAGAGATTCATTGTTGTATTTGAGTATTTCTACATGAACTGACCAACAAATAAATTGTAAGCATTGTATCTTACAAGGCATCTACACGTTTTGTTCATCACTAACTATGCACTTCATTATTTATTTTAAATACTTGTCAGGTATTTTAAGGCTATTTTAGTTTTTACACATTTTGATATAAAAACAAATGACATGTTGTACACTATATCGCCTTGACACATGTAGTATAATATAGTATCACGAAAACCATGCATTTAAAACCTCAGGTATTCAATTTTGAATTATCCTATGTCGTACCAGTTTTTTAAAATTAGTCTTGACTCCAAATACTATAGATTCATTTATGCTGTATTGGTACTTAAGGTAGGTCATACTGTGTTCAACCTCTTTGCAGGTCATGTCATTCTTATTATGTGACAATCTTTCAGCCATACCTTTCAGGTCTCATAATGATATCCGAGAATATCCCTAATGTCCCCACTAACCCACTTGATCATGTGGAATTTGAATAGAGATATGACACTGTACATGCAAGCATCAGCCACAAATTCCCCCAGTACTCATGGGTATTAGAAGACCATAAAATCCAACGGGACCTGAAATAGCCTGGGCTCCTTTCTTTGTTCCAGCTGGCAGAGAGCTAGCCTGGGCTCCTTTCTTTGTTCCAGCTGGCAGAGAGCTAGCCTGGTCCACTTCAGTAGCGTTACATTGACGTTTTAGTCATTTAGCAGACGCTCTTATGCAGAGCGAATTACAATTAGTGTGTCCATCTTAGGATAGCTAGGTGAGACAACCACATTTCACAGTCGTAGCAAGTATATTTTCCCTCATAAAGTAGTTAGCAAAGTCGGTGCTAGTCGGAAATTAATGTATTAGAAAAATATATGTTATTAAATATTATTACTATTGTTATTTTACTATTATTATTATTTTGTCACCTCTAAACTCAGATATGCTTCGACATGGAAACTTGGCCAGGAGGCAACGGTGCAAAGCCCTCAGTGATAATGCAGCCATCTATTAGGTCCTAATTCATGATCACTTGTTTGATCATGCACATTAGCACAACGTTTACACATAGTTTATACGGGACTCCCTGAATGTATGTTTGATATGATGATCTCTTTCTCCTACATGTGTTGACTTGGGGAGTCCTACTTGTTTATGATCCCACAGTGCATTGCTGTGCTGACCTAAGCCTGCATCACAGTGAGCACTGCTCCTCTCCCTCTCTGATCTCTGTGGCTGACACCCTGCCCTGCTGAAACCCTGTGTGTCTAGCCTGGTGTCATAGACTAGTCATAACATAATGTTAGCCACAACAAATTGGAATTTGTAACATATCATAAGAATTGTAAATTCTAAACATAACTTGTCATATGACATGTAATACGTAAAATATCATACGAATTGTCATTTGTAACATATAATAAGAAATGGATGATGAACATCCAGAAATTAACACGTCATACCAAACGTAAAATATCATCCTAATTTCAGCGTACCAGATTTTTTGTTTACTATGTTACGTCCACCCGAGTCCAGGTTGTTTAGTCTGCCTTTCCCTCAGCACTCACACTAATGTAAGCATACACACACACACACACCTCACACTGACTCATGACCCCAAGCACACACACAACTTATTAGTGACTCATCCAACAGTCATTTGAAAAAGAGGCCATAATAGAGATGCACTAGGGTCTCTGTGGGGTGTTGTTTTTGTATTACCGCTGAGTACATTCAAATTGATTAACCTTACAGTCTTTGTATATAGGTGTAAAAGGCTTTAGGATAGGGTACGTTTTGGGTGATTTCTCAAAACAGCAGATTGCATATCCAATGTACCAACCTTTATCCAAATCACAATGTCAAACCACCCACGCTCCTATTTCTGGTGGGATTACACATAGATTAAATGAGCACTTCAGTGATGCCTGATACAGTAAGTACTATCAAAGGATATAGGGCCTGTACTTTAAAGTCCCTTCACATCTTTCCTTTTACTTCTGACTCTCTCACTGAACCAAACTGAAACTAGATAGCTCCAACAGTAATGTTGTTTTAATGGGATCGAAGCAGCTTTCTCACAGTGAGTTTGTGAGCCTGTTTCCCAGTGTCCATGAGAATTGTCCAGCGTCTTCCTTCCAAATGAGTTCTAAGGCTCTCCTAGATCCCACCAAATGACCTTGTCAGTCTACTGTTTGTTTTTGGATAATATCGTTGATATGTTTTACCAAAATCTACCACCTGCTCAACATTGAGACCTAAACCTTGGGAAAATAGCAATTACCACCTTTATGTTGAGAGGGACGTCATTTCTTTGGGACCTGTTATTTTAAGATTTAGATGTGAATTGATCAGTCTGGGGTTTAATAGATGTGATTCCTATGCTAATGTCTATGATTACTGTCTTATTTATGTATAATACAGTCTTTATAAGTTAGGTGTTAGAGATTCAATTGTTTAATCCTCTCTCTGGGTGTTTTAAATGGAGGATAAGTGCAGTATGATGTATTATCACCATTTGACTTGTTAGTAGACAACATCGCCCTGCAATTTTACAGAGATTTCCTTGTCATTTATGATGCTATCGAAAGGGATTTTGCTGTGAAGGATGTGTTTAAAAAGTCAAGGCCGATGAAAGGGGAGATTTTATAGGGGAGGATCAGCCTTTGGGAGAAATGCCTTGATTTATCTGGCTTTCCTAGAATATCCTGCTATGAAATGATTCCCTGCAACATTGTAGTTGGCAGCACACTGCAGCTCCCTGCCAGACAAGTGGTGTTGCCAATCAAAAACCCTCGTCATGTGATATGATCTAATGCACCCATTAAAGTAACTGTCCAGTGAAAGTCTCACTTTTAAAAGTTCATATTCTGTTAACTCATACTGAAATAATCTTACTCATACCCAAATAACTCATACCCAAATAATTGTTGACTCATCCAATACTCGCATTTGTGGCCAAAGCCTAAATTGGACAAAAGAAAACACTTCAACCCCACCTCAAACTTCTATCTCAAACAGACCATATAAAAAATGCTTGCTATTTCCTCATAGAGTATGATGTCATACTCCTGAGGAGGATGAGCTGGCCAATCAGTGGTGTAAAGGAGGATGAGCTGGCCAATCATCGGTCTACTTGCATGAATATTTTTAATGCTCACATTAATATTTTTAATGACTGGTATATGCCCAAAACATTCTATTGCTGAGGTACACCCACACCATTCCAACACAGTAAAGATTATTTTTTAACATACATAATTACACTTTTTGGAAGGAAAACTATTTCACTCATATTGTAACCAAAAGTTGGTCATATTTCATAGAAATCTGGAAACACTATACAGTTACTTTAAGAAATGGGCTTCTCACCATATATAAAAACAAACATTGGTTAACTGGAAAAGTGAAATACTATACATGAAGGATTATATAAAGTGTGATTTAAATTATTATATCAGTCTGAAACATGTTGTTCATCAGACAAAATTGAGATGATTTGTCACCATACTCCACATCTTTCAGAAATATAACAAAAATACGTTTCCATCTATGGCATATAGAATCTGTGGTGAATAAACCTTTATGGAACATTTGATATATGACCCCTATGGAGACCGGATAAGAGGGGCACAACATCACATGAAATCAAAGCTTAAGCAAGTTTAGAAGAAATAAGGGTTTCACGTGAGGGGAAAGGGACATTAAATCCCAGCTAATGCCCTACACTTAACTCTGCCTCTGACCCCCGACAACAACTCTGGAATAGAGGCGATAAAAAACAAACCCCCTAGTTCCCAAGAGACACCACTAGCACTTCAGATCACAGAGTCAGAGTGAGTGTGTACAACGACTGGAGCAGCGCATAGGCTTCTGCTAGATGTATCGCCACTAACACCATATGCTGGTGCAATCGTATCCTATAGGCTCAATTAACTGTCGGTTGTTGCCAGGTTTTCTCCTTGTCCATATTGTTGGGGTTGTTCACAGTCAATATAGCCTTTGATCTCAACCGCAGCATCGAGGGCCAGGCTCATGCCAATGTCTTCTTCAGCTGTGCGCAATACAAACTCGGACCGCAATTCAGTGGCAGGTACTAGAGTGTTTTCTTAGGTGTGCGCGGTTCCCAGAGATAGAGGAGGACAAACGTTTTGACACGTTGTGAGAAATATCCACATTGTATCCGTGTAGGGTGTCAACAAACACAACGCTCGAATAATTACTCCGACGACTGAAACAGGCAGCTCATCATGGCTATTCATCAGTGTTTGTTCTAGTTAGTTTCTCATGCGTTATTAGGCTATGCACATGTTGTTCGGGCGCAAGCCGCCTCTTTCGAGATGCAGCTTAAATAATGACTATAGCATGCTTATTAACATGTATTACAAGCCGAATGTTTTAAAAGTTAACACAATTGTAATGCCAGATTTCAAATTTTATTGAGTAAAATGTATCAAGGATACAATGCGATACAGGTCTTTTAAGAGGGGCCTCAAAACTATACATTATTAGACATTGAGACCTTTCCAGGTGCAACAAGTACAGTGCTGTGAAAAAGTATTTGCCCCCTTCCTGATTTCTTATTTTTTTGCACATTTGTCACACTTGAATGTTTCAGATCATCAAAGAATTGTTAATATTACACAAAGATAACCCAAGTAAACACAAAATGCAATTTGTAAGTGATCACTTTCTTTATTAAGGGAAAAAGCTATCCGAACCTTCATGGCCCCATATGACAAAGTAATTGCCCCCCCTCACATTTTTTGCAAAGCTGAGTTCAATTTCACTAGCCACAGCCAGGCCTGATTACTGATGAAAATGACAAAGGGAGCGCAGCGACGACTCATCAAAGAGGTCACAAAAGAACCCACTACAACATCTAAAGAACTGCAGGCCTCACTTGTCTCAGCTAAGGTCAGTGTTCATGACTCAACCATAAGAAAGAGACTGGGCAAAAATGGCATCCATGGCAGAGTTCCAAGGCGAAAACCACTGCTGACCAAAAAGAACATAAAGGCTCGTCTCACTTTTGGCAAAAAAAACATCTTGATGATCCGCAAGACTTTTGGGAAAATATTCTGTGGACTGACGAGACAAAAGTTGAACGTTTTGGAAGGTGTGTCCTGTTACATCTGGCGTTAAAGTAACACAGCATTTCAGAAAAAGAACATCACACCAACAGTCAAATATGATGGTGGTGGTGTGATGATCTGGGGCTGCTTTGCTGCTTCAGGGCCTGGACGACTTGCTGTGATTGATGGAACCATTAATTCTGCTCTCTACCAAAAAATCCTGAAGGAGAATGTCCGGCCATCAGTTCGTGACCTCAAGCTGAAGCGCACCAGGATTCTGCAGCAGGACAATGATCCAAACCACACCAGCAAGTCCACCTCCGAATGGCTTAAAAAAACAAAATGAAGGTTTTGGAGTGGCCGAGTCAAAGTCCGCACTTGAATCCGATTGAGATGCTGTGGCATGACTTTAAAAAGGCGGTTCATGCTCAAAAACCCTCCAATGTGGCTGAATTAAAACAATTCTGCAAAGAAGAGTGGGCCAAAATTCCTCCACAGCGATGTGAAAGACTCGTGGCCAGTTATCGCAAACGCTTGATTGCAATTGTTGCTGCTGAGGGTGGCACAACCAGTTATTAGGTTTTGGGGGCAATTACTTTTTCACATAGGACCATGAAGGTTCGGATAGCTTTTTCCCTTAAATAAAATCATCACTTAAAACTGCGTTTTGTGTTTACTTGGGTTATCTTTGTGTAATATTTACATTTGTTTGACCTGAAACATTTAAGTGTGACAAATGTGCAAAAAAAAAAGAAATCAGGAAGGGGGAAAATACTTGTTCACAGCACTGTATATGTACATGTTTAAATGTATAGGCCTATCTGTTTTGAATATAATTTAACATGGCTATAATTCGGTTTTAAATGGTTTATGTTTGGCTATGACAGAAAACTAGGTCTTGCAAATTATTCACGAATTGAAGCCCTCGTGTTAATTGCTCAATTACCTATTTTAATGAGTTTTAACAAACACGGACACCCCGTGTATGACACCTTCAATGATGAGTTAGGACCGGTTAGAGGAGTTACCGCAGCAATGTGAATGATCGGGATTTGAAATGTTACACCTCCCTTTGCAGCTGGGCTGCATCTGTAACGCTGCTATTTGTCTCAAGCATAAAATTGGCCTGCGAACTCTTGTACATGGTTCACCTCGTTGCTATTGGTCAGTTTTAGAAAGCTAAACTAATCTCCATTATTATCACACATATGTGTAAGATTTTGAATGCTGGCTCATTGCAATATTAGTAGTGTATATAATTAAAAATGGGTATAGAAAACATACTATTTTGTGAGATCTGAGAGGTAAAGTTATTCTCCTCTTTACCTGTTCAACTATTGGTGTTCACCAACAATTACCTTTACTCAGAATAGGTCTGTTTCTTACAGAAAAGGGCCATGTAGTGGTGTAATGAGTGGGAAAACACCAGGGAGTGCAGATGTGGGGAACTCTGCAGGGTACTGGGGGTGAGGGAGCGGGTGGGGTGGAGAGCTGAGCTAACCCCAGTCTGCCTGGGCCAATGGGGCATGGTAATTAGATCTGGCCAATGTGGGCCTTGGGCTGTGGACTGGGGGCATATAAGGGGGGCCCCATGGCAGCAGCCCACTCATATCACTCAGAGGTCTCCTCTCTCACCCCACTGCTCTCCCAAAGCAGAGAGTTATTTCCTTCCTTTCTTCAACCACAACAACAGCCCAGCCATGGATGTCTTCTCCCCATCCCAGGTCTTCTATGACAGCACCTGTGCCTCCTCGCCAGAGGACCTGGACTTCGGCCCCGGGGAACTGGACGGCTCAGAGGAGGACGAGCACGTCCGGGTCCCTGGGACACCTCACCAGGCGGGTCACTGCCTTCAGTGGGCCTGCAAGGCCTGCAAGCGTAAGTCCAGCACAGTGGACCGGCGGCGGGCTGCCACCATGAGGGAACGACGCCGGCTGAAAAAGGTGAACCACGGCTTCGAGGCTCTGAGGCGCTGCACCTCAGCCAACCCCAGCCAGAGGCTGCCTAAGGTGGAGATCCTGCGCAACGCCATCCAGTACATCGAGAGCCTTCAAGAGCTGCTCCATGAGCATGTGGAGAACTACTACGGCCTTCCTGGGGAGAGCAGCTCAGAGCCTGGGAGCCCCTCGTCCAGCTGCTCCGACAGCATGGTGAGACTGAGACCAGACACACACGGACTCATATACAGCTTCACTCACTGTCTCCTCATCTCTGTGCAGCACACAGAGGTTTTATCAGGTCCTGCTAGCTCAGTGTCTGCTGAAACGTTTTCCCTCTTTGGACTAATTCAGAGTACTCTATTTGCATGGTGGATCACATTGCTGTTAGCCTCTGGCTTGTTGTATCTCCCAAGATCTTGAGTTAAAAAGCTTTTGTTTGGGACTATACCTTAGTAGCTTAAATCCCGATGTCTCTGAGCATGCATATTGTAATACTAATTTGCATTTAGAGTATCTCCCTGGATCTGAAGGGGAACAGGCTCACTTCAAATGTAGAATGTTTATTGAATAGACTTGCACTGATTGTGCTGTTGGGGGATCTCAATTACAATGTTCCCTTGTGCATTTCATCTTCTTTGGCTGCTTCATTAATGTAAACATCTCTTTTGCACTGTTATATATGCATGATGCATTACATTTCACATGCAAATGCTATCCTTTTTTAATTGGTGTGTTTGGTGCATGTACATTACCCCAGTGCATGATACTTTCTCAGTTGGCCAGTCAAGATTAGAATCAGCTCTACAAAACAGTGGTTAGAAGGTGATGCAATGCTAAATAATAGAATGGATCTTTATGATGGCGGATGGAGTAATGGCTTTCCCACCATTGTACACGTTATAGCCTAATAAACCCTGCTAAATCCACCTTACTGAAGTCTGGCAGGAAAGACTGTGCTTTTCTGCATTCCATCCTGACTGCATGTTCTCCTCCGCTGCCAGGATTTTCTGCAGATTTACTGGGAGAAAGTGTCATCTTGCACAAACTGGTGTTGCTTCCACTGATACAATCGATTCGCCACGGCTAGAGCCCGGGCAGATCATGGGAGTAGCCTGCAACTTTGGCCCTGAGGTGGCTGTGAAATAAAGAACCCTAGCCAGACAGGCAGGAACACTGTGGATTTATCAGTCTGGCAAGCCGACCAAGGATTACATTATTTACCGATATTTTAATATTATTTCATATTTGTATGTTCTTATCTCAGTGGCTTTCTTTATTGTGCACCATTTACAAACTTCAGTTGAGGAAAATGCATTTCAGACACTTCAAAATGTCTGAAACGTAGAAAGGGGAATAATATCACGTGCTTTGTCATGACTGCTGTGCTAACGTTAGTTTGCTTTGTTTGTTTCCTTGTAGGTTGACTGTAACAGTCCTGTTGTGTGGCCTCAGATGAACACAAGCTTTGGCAACAACTACAGTTACATTAAGAATGGTAAGACACATTGATTAATATGTTTTTTTTTTGTTATGTCATATAAAACTAGAGACATTGTCTAATGAATACATGTAATGGACTTATGTTAGGCTATGGTCTGACTACCACCTGTGTAGGTTGACTATTGTAAAACTTGCCAGGTTTACATTAATTCGTTTTGATTCGTACTATAAAGACACAAATTATGTTCCAAGTTACATGAATAATTCTGTCTTTCCATTTAAATTCACCATACACATAAATTGACTCAATTGGACATGGTAGTTAACTGATCTCATCCATAAGATCGCTCCCTTCATTGTCTTGACTGACCTTGTCCTTCCCCTGTTTGTCCTGTCTAGTGAGCTCTGGAGAGAGAGGTGCTGGTGCCTCCAGCCTGGCCTGCCTGTCTAGCATAGTAGATCGCCTCTCCTCGGTAGATGCCAGTACCCCAGCAGGGCTCAGAGATATGCTTACCTTCTCGCCCTCCAGCACCGACTCCCAGCCTTGTACTCCAGAAAGCCCCGGGACCAGACCTGTGTACCACGTGTTGTGAAGAAAACCTGCATTAGGATAGGAATAATCTGATGGCCCTGATCTTCAACCGCATACCGCTTTTGCTTCCTATTTCGGTGATGGCTAAGATCGATCAACACCTGCCAACTTTTGTATTGTAAATAAGATTGTAAATATGTACTGTAAATGTTCATTTATTTTAAACAATATTATACCAACTGTGACATATTTAATTGATCCTTTTCATGTGTCTGTCCTAATATAGGCCTATGCATCATTGAAACAAGTTGTGTTTAAGCTATTGCATTTGTTAGCTTCACGTTTCTCATGATCAATAAACGTTTCAATAATTCTAGAGTTCCCACATCTGTTGGTGTAAATGCTGTTTAATCCATCAAAAACAGTGACTACAGAAGAGAGAGTAGCTTGCATTCCATTCCTGGTCAGAGTGTTGGTGTGGTGGGTGGAGATGGGAAGGGGAGGAGAGAGGGATTGTGTACCTGTTTTTTCTTCAGTAACAAATGTTTCTCATTGTTAACACCCCTAACTACAACCTAAACACTATCGCTTTGAACAAATGGCCTGAACGTAACACTTGAAATTGTGTGTAAGGGAGGGGAAGGGGTTACTAGTATCATATGTTGCGTGTCATCAAAAGCCTATAGCTCATAAAATCAAAGCGTTACAGTCTTTTTCCTGTTGTATTGTGACCCCATTAGGCTAAAAGGATTTCCCTAATATTTATAACACATTTTTAACACATTTATAACACATTTATAACACATTTATAATAGAAGAACACAGTGAAATCGAATGTGTCACTGCAGTTTTTTTTTTACATGGGTTTGAGAGCAACCAACAGATTATGTAACTCCTATATCACTTGCCCTATGGCAGCACAGCACACAGTCACACCCATGTGAAAACATAGAAACCTGTCTCGTTGTGACACAACCTTCGAGAGATACACAAGTCTTCATGTTTATGACAAGCACCTTCCTATTGTGACACCAGAGGGAGAGACTCAGGGGCGAGTGGGCCATAATGGTAGTTAAACACTGGCTCTGCCTCTGTGGCATTATGCTAGATGGCTCTGTGGCATAGCAGGCATACCAACGAGGGCTTCTATTTCAGTAAGCCACACCGCTGGCTACGAAGCTCCCCGCGCATTGAAGTAATTTTCCATGGCTAAACCTTGGATATATTCATAAATCACTCATGCACCAGACATGTGACGTCATGAGATGACAAGAGATATAATATTTGTTTCCACATCAACAGATAGTATGACCCAAGGTTACAACAGGGGTGGGATTTGCATCAAGTACTTTATTATTAGAATATCATTCATCTATTTCCATTTGATTCCTCTTCCAACCTGGACAATGTAAGGACTAAACGTAGCCTGACACAAATCACTCTAATGTGAAGTACTCTGGCATTTCTCACAATAGCCAAAGCCATTATTTGCAGTACTGAGTATACACTATCACCACAAGAGGGAGGTATTTCTAATACTCTACTATGAGATGTCACTTGTCATGCTCACATGACTCTAGACTCTTTTTAAATTGCTTATCTAATAAGTAGGCTGTGATATTGTTTGTGTCATACTCCAGTTAAACAATAACTACCTGACAAATTGATACAGATATAGGATCTTAATTTTACTCAGTTTATTACAGCAGGAAAATAATTCTGCAGCAACAGGAAATGTGAATTATTATGTGGATTATAATTAACATACATTTTTGTAGGGGTTGACACATTTTTCACAAGGGAAAATCAAGTCTGAGATTTTATAGTGTAAATTACAAAGTCAGGAGTCTTATTAAACCTCATATATAGTACAAGTTTTACATTTCCTGAATTGCAGGAAAGTTCTCCTGGAACAGGGTGATCCAATTAAATTTGACAGACATTGTGCTCTTTAAATATGACATGTTGGGATGAAAGGTGGACAGTTAACAATTCAATTTCTCTGTAGGCTCCTTCAAAACTCCAAAACCCATGTGCTCAAGTGGAGCCAATGTTGTCCTCATGCTCACTGCAAATCCCTCCTTTAAATTATGAGGCGGCTATGAGGAGGTTAGCTAGCTGCCAGACTCTTACATTAAATATATTTAACAATATTAAGTGAATAATCACATCAATACAATATAATTAGCCTGGTGCCAGACTCTTACATTAAACATAATTTAACATTAAGTGCTTCATAATCACATCAATATAATTCAAGCGGTTTTGTCATTATGAAGGCTAATAATTGCCCTTGCCTTTATTTAACTAGGCAAGTCAATTAAGAACAAATTCTTATTTTCAATGACGGCCTAGGAACAGTGGGTTGACTGCCTGTTCAGGGGCTGAAAGACAGATTTTTACCTTGACAGCTCAGGGATATTTGAACTTGCAATCTTCCAGTTACAAGTCCAACACTCTAACCGCTAGGCTACCCTGCCTCCCCACCTTTGAGTGAGTAATCTAGACATCATGTTGATTTATCCCACTGGGCACAGATGTCCATTCAACGTCTATTCTACATTGTTTAACCAACGTTGATTCAACCAGTGTGTGCCCAGTGGGATTTTAGGCTATAGCTAGTTGTCTAGTTAATAATAGTATACACCCCTCAAATTCAAATCTGGACCTCAAACCATAAAAAAGTCCCCTCTAATCAGTGACTGATTTAAACTTGGGACACCAGGTTTAAAGGTTAAATAAATAAATACTACACAGCAGGATCAATCAATCAAATGTATTTATAAAGCCCTTCTTACATCAGCTGATGTCACAAAGTGCTGTACAGAAACCCAGCCTAAAACCCCAAGGAGCAAGCAATGCAGGTGTAGAAGCACGGTGGCTAGGAAAAACTCCTTAGAAAGGCCAGAACATAGGAAGAAACCTAGAGAGGAACCAGGCTATGAGGGGTGGCCAGTCCTCTTCTGGCTGTGCCGGATGGAGATTATAACAGAACATGGATGTTCAGATGTTCAAATGTTCATAGATGACCAGCAGGGTCAAATAATAATAATCACAGTAGTTGTAGAGGGTGCAACAGGTCAGCACCTTAGGAGTAAATGTCAGTTGGCTTTTCATAGCCGATCATTCAGAGTATCGATACCACTCCTGCTGTCTCTAGGGAGTTGAAAACAGCAGGTCTGGGACAAGGTAGCACGTCCAGTCAACAGGTCAGGGTTCCATAGCCGCAGGCAGAACAGTTGAAACTGGAGCAGCAGTACGACCAGGTGGACTGGGGACAGCAAGGAGTCATCAGGCCTGGTAGTCCTGAGGCATGGTCCTAGGGCTCAGGTCCTCCACGAGAAAGAGAAAGAGAGAGAGACAGAAAAAGAGAGAGGGAATTAGAGAGAGCATACTTAAATTCACACAGGACACCGGATAAGACAGGAGAAATACTCCAGATATAACAGACTGACCCTAGCCCCCGACACATAAACGATTGCAGCATAAATACTGGAGGCTGGGACAGGAGGAGTCGGGAGACACTGTGGCCCAGTCCGATGGTACCCCCGGACAGGGCCAAACAGGCAGGATATAACCCCACCCACGTTGCCAAAGCACAGCCCCCACACCACTAGAGGGATATCATCAACCACCAGCTTACTATCCAGAGACAAGGCCAAGTATAGGCCACGAAGATCTCTCCCACAGCACAAACCCAAGGTGGGGTGCCAACCCGTACAGGAAGATCACGTCAGTGACTCGACCAACTCAAGTGACGCACCCCTCCTAGGGATGGCATGGAAGAGCACCAGTAAGCCAGTGACTCAGCCCCTGTAATATGGTTTGAGGCAGAGAATCCCAGTGGAGAAAGGGGAACCGGCCAGGCAGAGACAGCAAGGGCGGTTCGTTGCTCCAGTGCCTTTCCGTTCACCTTCACACTCCTGGGCCAGACTACAGTCAATCATAGGACCTACTGAAGAGATGAGTCTTCAACAAAGACGTAAAGGTCAAGACCGAGTCTGCGTCTCTCACATGGATAGGCAGACCATTCCATAAAAATGGAGCTCTATATGAGAAAGCCCTGCCTCCAGCTGTTTGCTTAGAAATTCTAGGGACAGTAAGGAGGCCTGCGTCTTGTGACCGTAGCTTACGTGTAGGTATGTACGGCAGGACCAAATCAGAAAGATAGGTAGGAGCAAGCCCATGTAATGCTTTGTAGGTTAGCAGTAAAACCTTGAAATCAGCCCTAGCCTTAACAGGAAGCCAGGGTAGAGAAGCTAGCACTGGAGTAATATGATCATATTTTTTGGTTCTAGTCAAGATTCTAGCAGCCGTGTTAAGCACTAACTGAAGTTTATTTAGTGCTTTATCCGGGTAGCCGGACTTTAGAGCATTGCAGTAGTCTAACCTAGAAGTGACAAAAGCATGGATACAGTTTTCTGCATCATTTTTGGGCAGAAAGTTTCTGATTTTTGCAATGTTATGTAGATGGAAAAAAAGCTGTCCTTGAAACAGTCTTGATATCGTCGTCAAAAGAGAGATCAGGGTCCAGAGTAACGCCGAGGTCCTTCACAGTTTTATTTGAGACGACTGTACAACCATCAAGATTAATTGTCAGATTCAACAGAAGATCTCTTTGTTTCTTGGGACCTAGAACTATCTCTGTTTTGTCCAAGAGCTAAACTATATAGTGAAAACAATAGTGGTCCTAAAACGGAGCCTTGAGGAACACCGAAATGTACAGTTGATTTGTCAGAGGACAAACCATCTACAGAGACAAACTGATATCTTTCTGACAGATAAGATCTAAACCAGGCCAGAACCTGTCCATGTAGACCAATTTGGGTTTCCAATCTCTCCAAAAGAATGTTGTGATAGATGGTATCAAAAGCAGCACTAAAGTCTAGAAGCACGAGGACATATACAGAGCCTCGGTCTGATGCCATTAAAATGTAATTTACCACCTTCACAAGTGCAGTCTCAGTGCTATGATGGGGTTTAAAACCAGACTGAAGCGTTTCGTATGCATTGTTTGTCTTCAGGAATGCAGTGAGTTGCTGTGTAACAGCACATTTTTTTGAGAGGAATGGGAGATTCAATATATGCCGATAGTTTTTTATATTTTCTGGGTCAAGGTTTGGCTTTTTCAAGAGAGGCTTTATTACTGCCACTTTTAGTGAGTTTGGTACACATCTGATGGATAGAGAGACATTTCTTATGTTCAAAATAGGAGGGCCAAGCACAGGAAGCAGCTCTTTCACTATTTTCTTGGAATAGGGTCCAGTTGGCAACTTGAAGATTTAGAGGCCATGATTATTTTCATCAATGTGTCAAGAGATATAGTATTAAAAAACTTGAGTGTCTCCCTTGATCCTTGGTCCTGGCAATGTTGTGCAGACTCAGGACAACTGAGCTTTGGAGGAATACGCAGATTTAAAGAGGAGTCCATAATTTGCTTTCTAATCATCATGATCTTTTCCTCAAAGAAGTTCATGAACTTGTCACTACTGAAGTGAAAGCCATCCTCTTTTGGGGAATGCTGCTTTTTAGTTAGCTTTACGCAAGGTTAAATTGAGTTCCTCAGTTAGGTAGTTAACTGACTTTTGTACTCTGACGTCCTTGGGTAGGTGGAGGGAGTTTGGAAGGGCATCAAGGAATCTTTGTGTTGTCCGAGAATTTATAACACAGCTTTTGATGATCCTTGGTTGGGAACTGAGCAGATTAGTTGTTGCGATTGCAAACGTAATAAAATGGTGGTCCGATAGTCCAGGATTATGAGGAAAAACATTATGATCCACAATTATTCCATGGGACAAAACTGGGTCCAGAGT
This sequence comes from Oncorhynchus tshawytscha, assembly GCF_018296145.1. Taxonomy (NCBI): domain Eukaryota; kingdom Metazoa; phylum Chordata; class Actinopteri; order Salmoniformes; family Salmonidae; genus Oncorhynchus; species Oncorhynchus tshawytscha. Next base: position 20,197,056 of record NC_056445.1, read on the forward strand.
ATGACTGTGGCAGTGAGTAGGTCCGGAGACATGTTGGACAAAACCCACTGAGTCGATGATGTCTCCGAAAGCCTTTTGGAGTGGGTCTGTGGACTTTTCCATGTGAATATTAAAGCCACCAAAACTCAGTGAGGAATGCTGTATATGGCCCAGGAGGCCTGTAAACAGTAGCTATAAAACGTGATTGAGTAGGCTGCATAGATTTCATGACTAGAAGCTCAAAAGACGAAAGCACAGTATTTATTTTTTTTGTAAATTGAAATTTGCTATCGTAAATGTCAGCAACACCTCCACCTTTGCGGGATGCGTGGAGGACATGGTCACTAGTGTAACCAGGAGGTGAGGCCTCATTTAGCACAGGAAATTCATCAGGCTTAAGCCATGTTGCAGTCAGGCCAATCACCTCAAGATTATGATCAGTGATTAGTTCATTGACTATAACTGCCTTGGAAGTGAGGGATCTTACATTAAGTAGCCCTATTTTGAGATGTGAGATATCACGATCTCTTTCAATAATGACAAGAATGGAGGAAGTCTTTATTCCAGTGAGATTGCTAAAGCGAACACAGCCATGTTTAGTTTTGCCCAACCTAGGTCGAGGCACAGACACGGTCTCAATGGGGAACGCTGAGCTGACTACACTGACTGTGCTAGTGGCAGACTCCACTAAGCTGGCAGGCTGGCTAACAGCCTGCTGCCTGCACCCTATCTCATCTATCTCATCTCAATAAGTTAGCCAGCAATTTTGGGGGGGAAGTATAAGCTTGAAATGGGCATGGTCTAATTGACTCCTCAACTAAAAACACATATCTAAGTTTAGCTTTCTTAATGAACCAGAAAATCAATAGTGATTTCTGATTGTTTATCAAAGTCAGATGACTAACTCACTGATCCTACTTTGTAGTGTACCGCTCAGGGGGGTGCCATTAACTATGCGGTCATTAACAGAAAACCAGCAGTAGTCCGGACTTCGTAAGATAAGACTTGAATAGGTCGATTTGGGTCGGAATACCCCTGGTCTATACTATTAGCCTGGCTAACGCGCGACCCACGTGTCTACAAAGTGAGGTGTGACTGGAAGACCTCCAGACCTGGTGCCAGACAGACTACTATACTATAGGCTTCAGTCAAATCTTCTGTATAGCAGACTTTATCATCATTTATGTTAACACTACATAACCTTTGTATTCTATCCTACAGATAGTATCCTTGGCCCTTTCTTCTTCATTTGCTTCCATGGGGAATCATATAAAGTATTGTTTTATCACCTACCTCCAAATGTCAGTGGCACAAAAGCAGCATTTCTGCCTCTAGGTTGCCACGGCAGACCAACAGGGTATCACATCACATGCAGTGCCCCAACCCTATAGAGTAAAGTGTGCCCCCCCCACACCTGCATCTGGAAGTATGTTGTCACGGAGACAGAGAGGATGTGATTTCACCTGGCTATGAAGTAAGTGGTTTGTTCCAGCATTACACAGAAACACATCAATTCACACCAGTCATATCAGTGTGAATTCCTTACAGTGTTATACAGTGAATACATATGCTAGCTATGCTGTTATTAATATGCATTAGACTCATCAGATCAATCTGATTAATTTAAAGGCTGTGCTAATGGAATTGACTTGTAGCCAGGAGTCATATGTCCAGAAAGATGAGATTAGATGCATATAATGCAATGTCATTCCTGAGGGCTCAAATGTCAGTAACCACGACATGGCCCAGTCTCTGTAGCTTATACATTCTCCAACATAAGCCCTCTAGACTATATGAAGGTCTCTGTAGTGTGTAGCCTACTGATTGATGAATTCAAGCTGAGATCTATTCATTTTACTGAATAAGAATGACAGATATGAACATATTTCACTGATCTCTCATCAGTGATGCCTAATTATGAGTTTTGGTTTCCATCCTCACTACTTAGTTCATTAGCGCCGTGGAATGAGAAAAGAGGTGATTAAATAGATAGATGGATTGCAAAGATGAGTCGCTGTTTGTGAATTAGACATTCCTGATGGAAATATTCCTTTGATTCTATCTGAGGGAGGTAGAATTAAGCAATAAGTCCCGAGGAGGTGTAGTATATGACCAATATACCATGGCTAAGGGCTGTTCTTAGGCACAATGCAACACAGTGTCTGGAAACTGCCTTTAGCCGTGGTATATTGGCCATATATCACAAACCCCAGAGGTGCCTTACTGCTAATATAAACTGGTTGCCAAGTTAATTAGAGCAGTAAAAATACATATTTTGTCATAATCATGGTATACGGTCTACAGCTTCAGCCAAGTTTATAATAGCACACACAGCCTGGTTTGTCTAGTGGTGTAAAAAAGACATGTTCCCTTTGACAAACACAACAGTAGGTACACACACTATGTTCTATATAGTCAGTGTAGCTGGTGCAAGCAAATCCACATCCTCAGCTTGAGTTTCCTTCCTCCATCTTACAAGGACCACTGAGCTCCGGCATTAGTTTCAGTGTCTGCCTTCTGTATTGACGTCCATTGGCGATTGGGTTTATATTCAGATGCTTCAATTCAAGGGGGAATTATAATGTAAAAGCGTCATCCACAGGCACTTCATCTCAGTACCTGTCAGTGGAAGGCAGTGTCAGAACCAGTGACCCCATCACTGAGAGACCTTAATTGCTTTGGAAGAGTGCTACACTGCTGCCCTGTAACTCCTGTTCACAGCTCAAACAGACAGGGGTCAGGAGTTAGCTGTAGCCTGCTTCCCCTTACCCCAGATTTCAGACAAGCACAATAGACACAGTAGAATAAGAAGTAGTTCGGGGTCAATGAAGTCATCAATGTACACACGCACATATATTTATTTATACAAATATAATATGTATAACAATTGCATATCACCTGGTGTTGTCTTTTTTTCTGTACAATCAGGAAGTACAGTACGTCCAGTCAGGAAGTACAGTACGTTGAATCAGGAAGTACAGTACGTCGAATCAGGAAGTACAGTACGTTGAATCAGGAAGTACAGTACATCCAGTCAGGAAGTACAGTACGTCCAGCCTAAAAAATGCAAGTCGGCAATAAGAAAGAGAATAAGTAAATGTACAAAAGGGATCTATCAGAGGCAAGATGAACTGCTCAAAAGTTGAGGGACAAAACACGTTCACAGCCCAATCTGGTTGGACTATCAGGATGGCACATTGTTCACAGTATGGATGTTAAATGATCTTGCACTACTTCAATACCCACCCACAAAGGAACTAGGCCTATATAGAACATACATACTAGAGTTTGCTACTAGGAAAACCATCCAATGTATTGTTTGTCTGACAGTACTACAGATACAAGACCACTTTTGATCAGTGTTGATCATCAACTGATTTTCTAATAGCTTTCAATGAATCCACAGTGCAACTTGTTATACTTAAATACGGTTACTTGTCATGAGAATACTACGTCAGACGATAGGTAGAGGGTTGAAGGAGAGAGTTTAAAACAGAGGTCCCTTATTGATAAGACGACTAGAACATTCCACAGTCTCTTACTCACAATGATTGTCAAAATGTAAAGGTGACGACGCAGATCCAGGAGAATGAGTCCATTAACCATACTATTCTGGTACGAATTATACACTGGGCTATAGGTCTTGTACAATTCAATATTTTAAATAATCATCTGCATGTTAACAAACACACACACATACCTTAATGAAATGACTTTATGCAAAACTCAGATTGTAAACAATAAAATAGATTGATTTAAAAAATAAAGACAATTGTACCATTTGATTAACCCGCCAGGTCATTAATATATATATAAATGTGTTTGACATTCCTCATATAAATGATTCAAATGTTCAAATTATATTGATATATGTAGATTTGATTTTATATGATTACTCTATATACTCTCTGTATATATTCATTTGATGGGAGTAGATGACTAACAATCATTAAATGGCTGACTTGAGAGCTGAAAGTCAAGATAGGAAATTTCACGATAATTGTAATTGTATTCAATTGTATGAATACAATTATCTCTGTGTATTCATCCACTTTACATACCTCTCTTTTAACAGCCGTTTGATTTTAATGTCAGGAGCTGCCTTATGACACACAGTGCATAAGATTCAGTTGACCTAGTATTACATTGTTAACTTTTTGTATCTTTCCCACATACTGTATATCTCTAATCATTACTTTTATGTGAAATGTAAAACCAAAGAAAGTCTGTTATTGCTAAATCTACAAGTTTCCATACAAAATATTTTCTCGCTGCAATATATATAAGGTAAAAAAAAAAGAGTTCACATTTATCCAAAGCAGGACAAGTTTGAGACAAAAAAAGCAATGTTCATTCACACACGGACAAGTACAGTATAGAAGAAACAATAGAAATATCATTGTTCAAAGCTATAGCAAAACCAAAGTCAGGAAACAAGTGAAATGAATTCAAAACAGATAACAAAAAGAAGTAAACTATCACAAATGACAAGGAGCATTGTGGAGGGTTACAACTGTCAACTGTTAGAGGACAACTTCAAATGAACACAAACTAAATATGGGTTTCAGTGCTAGCCTCCAATCTCTCATGTCACAAGCACCATTGTTTACATTTCAGAACACATATCTTTCAGTTTTGCTTCATTCTGTTGGTAGTACATTGAAGGGGGAGAGAGAGTCTTCACTGCTTAACAGTATCATATTCTCCTCAACCAGGTGGTTCCTTCGGGATCCTCAGCACATAGAGATGGACTCAGAACCTTCCTTTCAGTGTCCCTCACTTCTTCTTCTTTTGGAACAGCCTGTGAGAGGGACAGGTGTAAGAAAAGCTGAGAGCACTTTGACAGGTCGGTAAAGTGAGATGCTAATGTCATATTCTGGTCCAATAAGTTACAAAAAAGTCTAGTGTACTCTGCTGTGAATTGCGAAAAGCCCATTGAACTGTGAAAAGCCAATTAAAAATGATTGTGAATGAACCTTTTACTGCAGTGGGCTAAATCAGGGTCACACAGAGTGTTTCTTGGTAGTCTTAAACAAATCTACTTTGAAACAAAAGCATACACTTCTCACACATGGTTATGGACTTTAAAAAAAGAAGACACCTGTAAGCATGTCAGATAAAGAGTTTAAATGTATTACATTTTTGAGTTTGCATCCCAATATTACACTTTAGATACATCACAGAAGACTGAAATATAACAAAACCGTTTGACATAAAAACACCGGATTTTCGGTCAGGTTTTAGAATGTTTATCAATTATGAAAAAAATGAATAACGTTCCACCTATGGGGCCACTAGGTCATTTGACAGCAGGAAATGGCTACATGTCTGTGGAATTCCCACTACTACTGAGAACAGAGATATAGAAGAGCCTATTGTGTCCTCGGGCCTTGGTCAGCCTGGCCAGGTATGCGAGAGAGAGAAAGAATGGCCGGGCAGCGTATCAGAGAGGAAGGCTACATGACGAACAGATTTCATGCAATCCCATGGTGCTTTCCACCAAGCTGCCTGTCCGCCGCGCGTGTCGCTTGCTTGGCCACCGGCCTCTTGGCCACTGTGACAAAGCCCTGTAGTCAGCATGCCAGGGTTGATACAACATGATCCCTGCTCAGTCCCCACTCCATGCCTCTACTGCACAGGTCTACAAGCTCACACATACCTCCCCGAGCTAAACGAGGGCTACATGAGGAGGGTTACTATCAAACGATCAGTGCCACTGAGGATCCCTTAGCCTGCAGGTGGTGTTAAGTCTTTTGTGATGTGGCCCAGACAGGCTTAGTATTACTACTGCCTATTTTCAGAGTTGTCCTTATTTTAGCTTTATCACCTCCAGCAATCCAAGCAATGACGGGGTATATTTGTATACCACAAGTCTGCCTCAACTTTGCACTGATGCAGTCAAGTCTGCTCCGTGGTATGTGTTATAAAACATGTAGCATCCCATGAGCGTGAGCTCTTATTTGCTCAGCCATATCTAAAATAATTCACAAGCCACACGGCTGAATTACTGACACAACGGCTATGACTGTACAGGGGATTGTAACTGCTAAGTTAACAAACACCCTGAAATAGATTAAGCGCTCATTCCAGGACCTTAATGTGTGCTGCAAGGAAATGTTTAATGAAAAATTGAAACGCTTGATGTAATCCTCTGTAACTTTTACCCAAAGGACAAGGCCTGGTATCATTGTGCAGTAGGAGCCTCTCTGATAGGAGCCTCTCTGGTACTCTCTCTGGGTATAAAGAGCCCAATGGGTTTTAAAGAACCACTGAACATGCCGATTGGCACTTCTGTTTTTCTGTTGCTCATTAGAAAAACAAGATTTTAGTCTTAGAGGTTTGTTTCCAGACCGATTCCACGCTTGGTTAATGATGTTTGTCCCCCATGAGACACTGTAGACGCAGAAGCCTATTTCACTTCTTCAAAATCCCAAGAATGAATCGAAGATAACTCAAGAAATCTGTAATTAAATTTGGACGTTTTTGCCAAGGATGTTTAAGTTGCGCAATTTTACATTTCACTAAGGTGTTTGTGTAACAGTATAATTTTAAACCGTCCCCTCGCCAATACCCGGGCGCGAACCAGGGACTCTCTGCACACATCAACAGTCACCCTCGAAGCATCGTTACCCATCGCTCCACAAAAGCCGCAGCCCTTAAAGAGCAAGGGGAACTACTACTTCAAGGTCTCAGAGCAAGTGACGTAACCGATTGAAACGCTATTTAGCGCGCACCGCTAACTAAGCTAGCCGTTTCACATCCGTTACATTTGTTGCAGTATTTCTCAAGTAAAAAAATGCACAACATGTTGTCTTATGTAAACAAAGCCAGGCTGCTGGGCAGGTCTGTCTCACTGTATGCTATTGAATAGAGAGCAATCACTGCAGCTGTTCACCCCATGTTAATAGGCAAATGTACTTAGTCTAATCCTTCATTTGCCTGTTGTGACACACAATTGTTCCAAACACTTTGTAGTCAATTTGGACACTAGAATAACTGTTTCTAACTCATATTGATGCCACATAGACAGTTTTCAAAGGCATTCGTTGCGTTTTAAATGCTGTTGCTCTTTCAATGGTGCAATGTGTATCTCCAGACAATGCCAGCCTCCATCAGTTCACCCTATTCCCCAAAAACCTTTGGGGTGCTAAAGAGTCCTGTGTGGCTCAGTTGGTAGAACATGGCACTTGCAACGCCATGATTGTGGGTTTGATTCTCACGGGGGACAAGTGTGAAAATGTATGCACTCAAGTTGCTCTGGATAAGTGTGTCTGCTAAATGACAGAAATGTAAAATCCCTGTCAGATCCTTAAAACAGTTTCAATCTAAATTAAATCATAGAATGGTAAATATACGGCAGGTTTAGAGGACTGGTCTTCTTACTGTACCAGCTGTTTTCTTCATCCGTGTGGTTCAACTCCTTCTCCTCGGTGGTCCCAGATCTGGTTTGTGCTGTCTTGCCAACACCTACAGTCCTTTTTGGTGTGACAATGCCCATAGGAGTTGGCATGACAGTACAAATAGATCTAGCACTAGGCTACGGTCCCCCACCCTTAAAGCAATGAAAGGCCTCACCTACGACATATGGTTCTGCTGGGTAGTGAGGTTCTGCTGCTGCTGAGCCTGCATGAGGAGCTGCTGCTGCTGGCGGCGGCGGGCCGTGCGGAGCTTCTCGAAGCGCGCCTCCATCTCCTCCAGGACCTTGGGCGTGTAGCGTACCACCAGCTTCACACTGTCCTTGGCAGCCTTCAGAAGCTCCACCGCCTTCTCGTGGTGCTCCCCCTCCACACTCTGGGGAGATACAGTGAAAGAGAATGAGAGAGAGAAGAGACTCAGCACATTTAAGAAATGTGGTGGCAATGTGTTAGTGTTGTAGTGATATGGTCTCTGAAGTCTGCCTCAGTTTCTTAATTGGCATGGACAGAGAATTAAAGAAACTTTGCCAATACTTTTATGTAAGCAACAATGACACAGTTACACAGCAGCAGCTTCAGTTTCTAAATGGTTACAACCAATTAGGTTTGAACTGGAAGTCAAATGTATTTTTACTTAGTTCAACAAGCATTGCATCTTGGTATAATTAGTACTTCATCCTCAAGCCCAGAGTAATATACAGTACCAAGCAACATTTTGGACACACCTACTCATTCAAGGGTTTTTCTTTCTCTTTACTATTTTCAAAAATGATAATAAAGTCATCAAAACTATGAAATAACACATATGGAATCAAAAACGTGTTAATTAAAAAAGATATATTTTATATTTGAGATTCTTCAAAGTAGCCACCCTTTGCCTTGATGACAGCTTTGGCATTCTCTCAACCAGCTTCATGAGATTGGAATATAGAAGATAGCCCTATTTGGTAAAAGACCAAGTCCATATGATGGCAAGAATAACTCAAATAAGCGGAGAGAAATGGCAGTCAATAATTATTTTAAGACATGAGGGTCAGTCAACCCGGAAAATGTCAAAAACCATAGAGCGTTACTGTCACGACTTCCGCCGAAGTTGGTCCCTCTCCTTGTTCAGGCGGCGTTCGGCGGTCGAAGTCACCGACCTTCTAGCCATCGCTGATCCTCTTTTCATTTTCCTTTGGTTTTCTCTTGTCTTCCATCACACCTGGTTCCAATTCCCATCAATTACATGTTGTGTATTTAACCCTCTGTTCCCCCTCATGTCCGTGTGGGTGATTGTTTATTGTAAGTGCCTGTGCACGTCTGTCCTGGTGTGCGTCGGGTTTTGTACCCATTTGTTGATTGTTATGTTTTCCGGTGGGTTTTGTTATTAAACTGCACCATTTGGAAACACAGTTTTTGCTCTCCTGCGTCTGACTTCTCTGCCGCCAGTACGCACCCCCTTACAGCTACGATGAAACTGGCTCTCATGAGGACCGCCACAGGAAAGGAAGACCCAGAGTTATCACTGCTGCAGAGGATAAGTTCATTAGAGTTAACTGCACCTCAGATTGCAGCCCAAATAAATGCTTCACAGAGTTCAAGTAACAGACACATCTCAACATCAACTGTTCAGAGGAGACTACATGAATCAGGCCTTCATGGTCAAATTGCTGCAAAGAAACCACTATTAAAGTACACCAATAAGAAGAACAGACTTGCTTGGGGCAAGAAACATAAGCAATGGACAGTAGACCAGTGGAAATCTGTCGTTTGGTCTGACGAGTCCACATTTGACATTTTTGGTTCCAGTAGGGGAAGGGATTATCTCTGCATGTGTGGTTCCCACCGTGAAGCATGGAGGAAGAGGTGTGATGGTGCTTTGCTGGTGACACTGCAAGTGATTTATTTGGAATTCAAAGCACACTTACCCAGCATGGCTACAACAGCATTCTGCAGCATTACGCCATCCTATCTGGTTTGTGCTTAGTGGAACTATCATTTGTTTTTCAACATTTCTAATCTATACATACCACGCCATTGACAGACAGGAGCTGGTCCCCTCGCTTCAGTCCCCCATGCCTCTCAGCCAAGCCCCCTGGAATGATGCGGGAGATATAGATGGGAGAGTTCTGCTCCTTGCCACCCATCACATTGAAGCCCAGCCCCTCCTC